>NW_019394230.1:1137090-1399886 GCF_000648675.2 Cimex lectularius | reverse complement strand
GAGAGAGAGACAGATTTGAGGGAGAGAAATTGTGAGAGACCGAAAAATATACAGGTTAGGGGAGAAAGAGAGATCTTGAGAGAGAGAAAGAGAATATATATAGATAGGTTTGGTGAGAGAGAGAGAGAGAGAGAGAGAGAGAGAGAGACAGATTTGAAGGAGAGAAATCGTGAGAGAAAGAAAAATATATAGGTTAGGGGAAAAAGAGAGAGAGAGTGATCTGGAGAGAGAGAGAAAGAGAATATATATAGATAGGTTAGGTGAGAGAGAGAGAGAGAGAAAGAGAAGAAAGAGACGAAGAGAGAGAAACAGATTGAGTAAGAGAGAGAGAGAGAGTGTGAGAGGGTGAGAGAGATTTGAGGGATAGAGATCGTGAGAGAAAAGGTAAAGAAGGATAAATAGATTAGAGAAAGAAAAAGAGAGAGATAGAGAGATAGAGAGATAGCTTAGAGATAGAAAGAGAGAGAGATAGATAGATGAGTGAGTAGAGTGAGTAAGAGAGAAAGAGAAAACGATTGCTTCATTAAACGTTTTATCTAACTTAATTAACTAAATCCATATTTGCATAGTGGCCATAATCGACGATATTAATTATTCTAAATAAATATTCTTATTATCTAAGGTAATTTTTTATCTCAACCAAAAACCGTAGATAAAAAGAATAAATAAATAGTTTTACTTAACCATGTCAAGTCTCGTGGAGCTTTTTTCCACTTAACGTTAGCTATGTTGTACATTTTACATTACATATACAATTTATGCAAGCCCTTTTGGTCTTTACAATTTATGTTACGAATAGAATACAAAAAATGTTTTACACATTTTTTATTAAATATTTCACGTTGTAAAATTCTTTCGGTTTATTAATTTATAAGATATTATGTGTTTTTTATATCCATTTACGTTTTCCTGGTCAATCGACGAAATTTCTTCTTTAAATCAATTAATTATTCTTTCAATATAAGGTCTTGGTTGAGATAAAAAGTCAGTGTCACGAGCGGGATTCGAACCCACGACCTTCGGCTTGATACGCCGCTACTCTACCAAGTGAGCTATCGTTACTTCGATGCTTTCGGACACGAGTTGTATTTTTTATGTGTTTGTTTTATATATATATAACACATAATTATGTGTGTGTGTGTCAGATGTTTCAGATATTTTCTTTTGAAAGTACGAAAACTAGAAATCTGTCCTTAATGTAAATACTATTTGAAACATTATTAGACAATTTTATGCTGGTAATCAAGAAAGAGTTGAGTATTTTCTAGTTCTATGAATTGGAATTTCAAATATTTTGTTTTGTCTTATGTTTGATTTCACTAGTTTCGTGGCCCGCTTGACCAATTAAAACCTTCAATTAATTAAGGTTTTTAGTTGAAAAATGGCAAAAAGGAGGGACAATTCAAAAGGTGTGGTTGAGATGGGAAGTTAGTGTCCGAGTGAATCGAGGTCACGATAGCGCAAGTGGTAGAGCAGCGGCGTATCAAGCCGAAGATCGTGGGTTCGAATCCCGCTCGTGACCTGACTTTTTTATCTCAACTAAAAACCTTAAGTTTAATGTTTTAATTTTTCTCTTTTATTTAACAAATAGATTGTTCGGTTGCTTAGTGCGTATAATTTTAAGCAAATATTTATGAATAGAGTGTGTGGGAGAGGGGGTGTGAGAGATGGGTAGAGTTTCTTATGGAATTTTCAAAAAATTGGAAAAATGTTCGAGGAATTGTCATATTTTTTTAATAAATAAGTGAAATTTTAATTTGTTCGTAATACACTATGTATTGTGTGCTTTAGTTAGTTTTGGACCGTAAGGTGAATAATTTTTTTTTTTGCTGCACTAACGAGTGTTAATTTAATTTTTGTCTAACTTGAGAAATTGGAGCAAAGGAGAGGCCCCCACCCCATCATCGGCAAGTTCGTTATTGTTTGAAGTAGAAGTATCCGAATTTCGTGATTGTCAAAGCCGGGTGTGGGACGGGTCCTCGTCCTCAGCGATTAATTAACACGAATATAGGGGCGAGGCTGCGCGGATCCACTCACTTCGCGGCCGTCCGAGTTCAACGCGAAGTTGAAAACAGCCCGCATTATTCATTGTATGCGGGGTGGAAATTTAATCAAATCTCCATTTGTAACCTTCTTTGTTCAAATTCGTGAAAGACAAGGTGACAAATACACATTCTTGAATCAGAAATATACCGTTTTGTAAAATATTTTTAGAGCGGTTTTTCGTGTCCGAGAAAGCTCAGATTACTCCTACTGCTGTCTGGTATAAAGCTGTCCCAAATAAATCTACCAATGTTCCTTGTATCCTTTGCCAAGGATACAGCGGTATTTTTCCTCAGACCCAGCTCTTACAGCATGAGCTGCAGCCATGTCATGTATAGCAGATTGGTGAAGAATTTCGAAAATGAAGATCATTGAAAGTCCGTCCATATCTCATTTACACTCCCAAGCAAATTTTCACTCATAATCTACTATGACAATGTTGCCATCCCTAAATCTGTCTGTTTTCCAGTGGTGTCTACACAGGAGACCAACGGTTTCACCGCTCTCTTGATAAATATTTTGTCCAATCAGCCCCGACTTAAAATCCACCCGATAATAAAGAATTTAAATTTACTCGAGATATTGTTCGAAATTTAATTATATTCCATTCTTTTTTCAGGTGTTCCATGGAGTAGAAAGTGCATTAGACCTGTGATGGCAATAAGCATCCGTTGGACGCTCCTGCTTTCCTTTATTGCTACAGTTTTTCACAATGGCCAAGGTAAGTTGTTTAAGCATTTATTTTCTCCTCATGAGAAGCCTACGAGAACAACATTTTTCAAATAATGGTGAAAGATGAACATCAAGGGAAAAGTACTGTACAAAAATGCCCATTTCAGAGAATTGTATGGTATGGTATGGTGAAGAAGGATACTAGGGGGGGGGGGGTTGCTGTCCCCAGGCACTGCAGCCTTCTGGCTTCTTGTACCTTCCTAGTTCCTTAGTTCAGTGCAATAGACTCAATCCGTCTTCTTAGAAGTATCAGATCATTGACTGTCGCTGCTGCAATTTGATTCCCTAAGTTTTTTCAGTACGTTAGGTTAAATCTCCATTGAGCTGTTGTTTCGCATTCGAAGATGATATGAGTGGTTGTTTCCTCCTCCTCGTTATATAATCTCCAAATGGGATCATCGCTGTGTACACCCATGTTGTGTAGATGTTTTCTCAGATGCCAGTGATCGGTTAGAGTCATACCACTCCTCTGAGTTTGGCCCAATTGCAACAGTGATTTTGCCAGTCTTGGTGAGGGTTGTTTCATCATGAGTTGCCTAGCACCGCTAGAGTTTAACCACTTCTCTTTTTGTTTTGCTTGGATCCATTCTGCGATGGAGGATTCTACATTCCCATTTCAGAGAATAATCCTATTATAAGCAGAAATCTTTGTAGTCCGTGGGTCAGTGCAATGCCGCTATTTGCCTTATGACAATTTTTTTAAATTAACCTAGGTTAAATATACCAAAGATTAAAGGTGAACCCACAACCAATTGTACCAATCTTGATTAAGATATGATAATCTTGTAACTCTGCCCTTTTACATGTGTAATCTCGTCCGTGTAGTTTTGCTATTTGCCTTTAGACAAATGTTTTTAAAACGTTTTTTCTCAACAAATTAAACTAACCTTGATTGGGGACCGACAAAATGTTAGCTAGCACCTCTGCCCTTTCTTGCAATATTGGGTCAGTCTAGTTTCGCTGTTTTCCTTTTCACAAATGTTTTTAATGCGAATGTAAATTCACCTTTCTAGTAAAAAGTCAACAATCAATTCGCGATAACTGAACTAATATTGATTAGTGATTGACAAACTGTGAGCTTGTAACTCTTCGTCTTTTTATGCAATGGATACCAAAGTGAACCCGCTGATACCTCCGCCAACGCGACGTTCCAATTAGCAGCTGATTAACGTCGCGTTGGCGGAGGTATCAGCGGGTTCACATTGGCAATTCATGTCGAGAGACGTGGTTGTAGAAGTCCTTCAACCTGATGATGAGCTAAAAGGCTACTACTTACTGTGAGTAGGAACTATCTTTTTAAAAAGGATTGAACACCACACTCACTCCATCATTTATCATTTCTATGGATACCATGTACAGGAGGAGTTCCCTCCTGAGCACTGCAGCTGTACAGCTTATTGCACTTTATCCCTGGCTCCATTTTTTGGGGGCTCGCAACAGTGAATTAGAGCCACCGGTGTGCCGGTGTTCTTCTACCGAAGAAACTCATTTTTTTGAAGGGGGCTGGGACCAAATTCAGGGTCGTTGAGATCTGATTTGCGGCCACCGGTCCCCTTAGGCGTCAAAAAAAGTCCAGAGGGGACGGTGGGGATCGAACCCGCGACCACGGGATCTACTAGCCGAGAGTCTGACGCCTTAACCACTCGGGTACCGCGGCCCCCCAACTCTTCGTCTTACACGAGTAATCAGTCGGTCAGTATCGTTTCCCTATTTGCCTTTTCACCGATATTTTTACAATTAATGCAGTTAAATATTTTATTCAAAGGTAAACAATCAGTTCTCAGCTGTTTGAACTAATCTTGATATCTAAATCGGCCCTTTCTTACGTAATTAATTTGTCAAATCGTATAGTTTCGCTAGTTGCCGAATAGTGTTTTTAAATCCACTAGTTTTCCTGGTCCACTTGACCAATTAATATCTTTCAATTAATTAAGGTTTTTAGTTGAGATTTAAAAAAAAATGTCAAAAGTAGGGAAAATTCAAAAGGTGGGGTTGAGATGGGAAATTAGTGTCCGAGTGGATGGAAGTCACGATAGTTCAAGTGGTAGAGCAGCGGCGTATCGAGCCGAAGATCGTGGGTTCGAATCCCGCTCGTGACCCTCGACTTTTTTATCTCAACTAAAAACCTTAATTAATGTTTTTAAAGTTTATGTTGGCAAAAACTCAACTCGTTACCTTCAATAATTCTGAACGCAGTTGAATAAGGCGTGATTAGAGCTTGTGAAACTGTGAGCTTATAACTCTGCTCTTTTTTACATGAATGTTCTGTGACTCCGTATATTCCGTCATTTGGCCGATGCTTTTGTAATTAACGTAGATTAAACATCGTGGTGGGCAATAAATTTTCAAACAATAGAACCAGCCTTGATTAAGATTTTAAAAACAGCGAGTTATTTTCATGAATAATATGTTC
Source organism: Cimex lectularius (assembly GCF_000648675.2). NCBI lineage: Eukaryota > Metazoa > Arthropoda > Insecta > Hemiptera > Cimicidae > Cimex > Cimex lectularius. The sequence goes on along the minus strand of NW_019394230.1, from coordinate 1,394,698 downwards.
AGTCTGTACAGTCTCGCTCGTTTGTTGACAAATGCTTTTAATTAGTAGAGAATAAATGTTCCAACAAGTTCCGAACTCAAAAATGGCTCAAACTATCGATATAAATCGATTAATTGTTTTACATGTTGTTCTTTTTTAGAGTGACTTGATGGTTATGGTGGTGCATGGTAGTTGGTTGGGGATGAAACAATGCCCCAATAACCGGGCTCGGAATTAAACCGGTTCACAATTTATATTACGAATTGTCCGGACTTCCAATTGATGGTGAGAGTCGATTTTCGAAAGTGGTAGGCCGGGAGGTGCAGGGGTTGATAAGCGATTACAAGGGGGTGGCCCTCCGCTGGCAAAACTGACGCGTGCACTTTGATAAATTGCCCTTTGGACCAACTGTCGCCCATTATAATCAATGTTGGTTTAACCACCCTCTGGGAACTTTTGCCCTACTCCTCTTTAAATTTGTACACAAATCATGTCCCACAAACTTCGGGCAAAACTATTATAATCGTTATAAACGTACGACGGGAGATGCAAAAAGATGGGCTATTTATTTTTATCTGATGGGGGATTTTCCCCCCTCGGTTATACTTTCTGGTCACGCGAGATTTTTTGGGATAAATTTTGAATAACGCCATTTCCGCGGTTGCAAGGGGGAGGGATGGTGATGTAAATTGACTCGTAAAAGTATACCAGGCACCTCGGCCATCCGTGACCCCAATTTCACTTAAATTACTCTTAAACCTTAAATGCAATATCTTACAACAACAAATTCATAAATACCTACTATTAGTAGTAAACCGTGTAGTTAGATTAGTCATCACTGATCAATTAAATATGATAATAAACCCAATCAAGTTTTTTTGATCAACGTTCCCACTCATCCCTGAACAAAGAAATGCAAAACATAAAATATCCAACAATCACTCTGTTCTTCTACTGTATACAGCCAAACAATAACATTATAAATAGACAGTTATTTAAAGTTATGTGTATTTTTAAGTACAATAATTTCAGAAGACAATCGGCCCGTTGTGTTGTTCCAACTTCTAACCTAAAATTAGAATTATCTAATTTCGTCTTTTCTTTTTTATAAAATATTTTTTCCGACGAAACCAAAGAAAAATCACAAATCTTTAAAATGAATCGATAAGTGTACAGCGTAAACCGATAATATCTCATGTAGTAGACCAACAATAAAAACAATAATGATAAAGTAACCGGATAAAAATTTCAATATCTGCCGAAAATATTATATTGTATAACATTAACAACTTTGACTCAATCGTGTGGATATAATATACACATATCTATGTAAATAATAATGATGTAGGCTGAATAACAATACATCTGGTTGTTCAACGATGAAAACCTTGGCAATTGTTTACATTGTGTATATTTTCCTTAACTGAGACGTGTCTTTCACTGTTTGCAGTAGTTTTCGATAATCTCAAGATGGCCTTGGGTGTCAGAGATTGTTTTGATAAGATTCTGGATAAAATGACGCGGAATTATGATGATATTGTGATGTATAGGAAAGTTAGCAGTGTAAAAGGTGTACAAGATTGGACCAAGAATGCTCCCTTGTGAGACGCTGTCTTCTACTGCTTATATATTTTCACATTCGTTGTCACACGTCACAAGTAAACTAAAGGAAATCAATCCTACGTGCAGGATTTAGAAAGTAAAGGGTTTATTCTAGTCTTGGATAGGGATAGGGATAAAAGAGGTGACGACAAAGTTTTCTGCACCTCGTCATAAATAGATCTATTGTGCTATCCTGTTTTTTTTTAACTCACAAGCCAGCTTCAGATTGTTCGTCATCCTAGTCAACCTTTCTAGCCTTGCCAGCGGCTCCTTGATGGATCTTGCTTGCGGCTTTTACTCTTCTAGTTGCGAGAATCTAGACATTGTCTGTCACAAAAGCTTAAAACGTGTTCTGCGGTCTCCTATTCTTTTTGGCAGTATCTGCACAGTGTTTCTTCTGCTTTACTCCTATATGGTTCATCCTTCTCGGGCGGCAGTGTCCGTCAGTAGTGTTGGTTCTGTTACGGTTTTCTTCCAGTAATTCTTCTGTAAGTCTAGCGGATGGCCCTTCTATGAATCTCTCGTTCTCCGTGACTGGAATGTTGTTTGTTTTGGACGCCGTTCCAAAAATCACGTCAATGGCAAAACTGAACTGGCGTGCCGGGCTGCGCCGAATATTCGACTGGTCCAAACTCCATCGCGCCACTCCAAACATCTACGGCTCGCCGACGGCATGGCGCGTTCGTGAATGGGAAAACCTGGCGTGAACGGTGGAATATTGGAGCGCTGGTTTAGTCGTGAATGGGAAAACACGCGTTTTTTTTTGGCGCAGTCTCCGTTTTTCTGTCACTGAGCTAACATCTCCGTTGTACATTCTCAAAAAGTCAAAAATGTTTATTCGTTATTGGCAATGACATCCAATCGAGATTTTATTGTTGAGGCGATTGAATTGTATGAAAGTTTACCATGTTTATGGAAAGTGGTAGACAATGATTACCTCGATAGAAATAAAAGAAATTCGGTCCTCAACCACCAGTTGGTTGACATTTTCAAAACAAAGGATACAAATGGAACGAGAGATGCGGTATTGATAACCCCTAAGCGCAGAGCAGAAATCGTAGTAGAGAACTTAAGTGAACTTAGAGAACGTAATGTGGCTGCCAACCTTTCGTGTGGAGTGATGATTTCTCTCATGGCTGTCTTTTGTTTTCTAATCAAGGGGGTATGGTATGGTATGGTATGGTGGAAGGGATGCCGGGAAGCGGGGCTTGTGTTCCCCAGGCACTGCAGCCTTCTGCCTTATTGTACCTTCCCAGTTCCCTAGTTTAGTCAATAGACTCAATCCTTCTTCTCAGAAGTATCAGGTCATTGACTGTTATTGCTGCAATTTGGTTCCCTGAGTCTTTTTCGTACGTTAGGGTAAATCTCCATTGAGCTGTTGTTTCGCATTCGAAGATGATATGAGTGGTTGTTTCCTCCTCCTCATTATATAATCTCCAAATGGGATCATCGCTGTGTACACCCATGTTGTGTAGATGTTTTCTCAGATGCCAGTGATCGGTTAGAGTTATACCACTCCTCTGAGTTTGGCCCAATTGCAGCAGTGATTTTGCCAGTCTTGGTGAGGGTTGTTTCATCATGAGTTGCCTAGCACCGCTAGAGTTTAACCACTTCTCTTTTTGTTTTGCTTGGATCCATTCTGCGATGGAGGATTCTATGTTTGTTTTTGTTATCCCAAGGATAGGTTCGGGGCCTATGTATGGTCTTGCAGATCCTCTTCTGGCCAGTTTGTCCGCCTCTTCGTTACCCAGAATTCCCCTGTGCCCTGGCACCCAAGATATCATCAGGTTGTTGTGTTCTCCCAGGTTTTGGAGATTTTGGATACATTCACTGACTAGTTTTGATGTAATTCTTTTACATGCCAGTGCTTTAATAGCTGCTTGACTGTCTGATCTTATGAGGATTTTTTTGTCAGTGTAACCTCTTTTGAGATTTTCCAGGACACAAGCATTGATGGCATGTATTTCTGCTTGAAAGACCGAAGTATACTTCCCTAATGAGTTTGATTGCTCATATTTTGGGCTTGTACAGAAAACGCCTGATCCGGTTCCTTCGTTTGTTTTGGAGCCATCCGTATACCATGTCATTGTATCTGGTGCTTTCCTGTGTTCTTCCTCTCCTTTATAGTCTGTTGAGACTTTATAGGAAGCTGTGAAGATTGTTTCCGGGATCATAATCAAGGGGGTAACAAACTGGTGTAAATATAAATAAGACGTTTCATCCATCCTTAAATAGTTCCTCCAATCTGCGGGTTCAAAGGAAAGATCTTTCATCAAATCGATGTGGGTATTAAGGGTTCTGTTAAGGAGCAAATTCTTACACCATTTCTTCTTCGGTTTATTACTTTTTATATATAAACATATAGCAGCGTAGCACTCATCCATTTTGATGAAGTAATTCACTAGATGACAATCAGAGCGACTAGCTGTGGATCGGTCGTGAATGCCTCCTCAAATTTCAGGCACTCCAAATGGAACTATACGCGACTCGGGGAGGTTCCATTTGGGGCGATCGTGAATGGCCACCTTTAAGAATCCATTTTTCGTTGTTTCCTTTTTGGTGGCAAGGTGCTCAGCCACAATAAGTTCCGGGACCTAGAATTCATATTGGATCCTTTTTTGGGCAACGTGTTCACTTTCTCATTGCCTCTTTCCCGAATGCCCAGGGATTCATGCCAGGTCATACGTGTTAGTGATTTTTTCTAGAGATTCCATACAATTCAATACTGTTTTTATCTATACCTCGTATGAGTGTCAGAGTAGTCTTGTCTCATTTTGTTGTTTTCCTCTTGATTATAAATTTCGACTATGTACTACTAATACATGGTCTAATATTTCCTTTAAAAGTTCGATATACCAGCTAAACTGTGACATACATATTTTCCGAGTTCAACACGGTTCGCAGCCAATACAAAGAGGCTTAAACTATTTATTCTCGGTTAAAAAAAAACCTTTAAATTTTAAAACAGGATCCTAATATCTATACAGGACGCGTAACAAGGACGTTGTGTACTAAATTGCCGTCTAAAAGACACGGTGAAAGCTGTGGAAGGCCTTAATGGCCCTTCCGGTAATGAGGAAGCTGACATTTTATACAGGGTTTAAGCCAACAAATGACTAAGACACACAGCTCAAATTTATTTCCTACGGAATACAACAACAGCACATGTGCGAGTATCGATTATTCATATTTTTAAAGGGAATTTTTCCTAGATATCTGTTAAAAATAGTCACATATCCGTAATATTAGGGCAATTATACCACTCTAGCCAACAGAAACATTTACATAAACTCACATTAGCAAATCTACGCTTACTTAGGTTTTATAAAACATTGTGGTTGTTCTGTTCCTGACAGTGATAGACAGGTAGATTATGATAAAATAGTTAATGAACATAAGTAGGAAGACACAGAGAAAATGGCGGAAAGAGATAGAAAGAAAGAAGAAAAAAGTATTAGAAGGTGTGAGAGGGGTGAGAGAGAGAGAGAGAGAGAGAGAGAGAGAGAGAGTGAGTGAGCAGGGGGGAGCTAACATAGAGAGATAGGAAGATAGATATCAAGAAGAGTACGGGGGAAACAAGTAGTCAAATAAAGATAGATAGGATAGATAATAAAATGTAAATATACAGTGTACATATACATGCATACAATACATATACATGTATACAATATACATGTATATANGAAGATAGAAGATAGAAGACTAATATTCAATGATAAATTTTATACAATTTCTGGAAAGAGAGAGGGACAAGACCGGGAAACTAAGATATATATCTCAATTAATTGATTTATTAAGATGTACATTTGTAAATTTTTTTATATTTTTTATTATTACATTTATTTGGTATTTACAACTACAAGTGATGTATTAAGTAAATATGTTCGTATATGTTGAATTATCATTTGAGGCTCTTGTAGGAGATAACCTGCCCAGTGGTAACACTCTTTTGTAAATTGATGTGTAGAAACCATACAAAAAGATGAAGAGTCAGCTGTTTTTAGAAATATAGGGGGTTAAATAAATTACAATAAAAGCTCAAGAGGGAAATAGATAGTTTGAGAAAGATGGAACGGGAGTTAAAGAGACATTTAGGTAGGGAGAGAGGAAGATTATAGACATGATTAAATTGGGAGGGAGATAAATCTTTCGATGTATACATACGTAGATATAAGGGATATTCACGATATTTTGTGTTAACCCTGTTAACTCTGTTAAGTCCTGTTAGATCGAGAAAAATGATGACGTAGACTTGTAAGAATCGGCTAGTTAACATTGCTCGAAACAAGCCAGCGCCAATGTTATATGTAAGGTCGAAAATGTAGTCACATTGGTATCCATTAGGGCGTTCATGGCAACATGGCAGCCATGAATTTAACAGCTGTTTTGTTTACATGTATTTTTTTCTTAAATACTCATTAATTATACAATGCCAATATATTTCTTTTGTTAATTTCTGACCTGTTCTTATACTTTCATTCATAACAGATACATCCCCTGTCCTGTAAAGTTGTAGGCTGTTAGACCTTAGTTATACATGTCGGCGCGAATTGAAGGTGTCATTTGTTAGTAGTTTTCGAGTGCATAGATGTATTTTGAATGAAAGAGTTGATTAATTTTCTTTTTTTATTAACTTATGGCATCTTACAATGTAATACAAAAGAAGACCAAAACAAACAACAACAACACTTCAATGACTTATAGCTTTATATTTGGTTCTACCAAGCGCAGCAATTTTTTTTAACATGCTAAGAAAAGAAGGGGGTTCACGATCTTACTGGACATTTCTCTAACACTAGTTAACATCTTAAAAACATCGTGAATATCCCTGTAATATAAATGTAGAAAGATTGGGAGAATGAATGAGGAGGGTGTGACATAGTTAAAACAGCGAGATAGTGAGTGTGTAATATGACAAACATGAATGTTTATAAATGAATTGTATTTATATCTTGGTTTTGAACAGTGGTATTGGGCTATTGTGCAATTACAACTGCTGACAAATTGTGTACGGTTTCGACCTGAAATGATGACAAACAAAAATGAGGTGAGAGTTTAATTTGGAACTGCCACTGACTGGCTTTTCTTGTTTGGTGGACCGGAGTTTAGATTAAAGCCGGCGTCGGTTTTGCCCACCAGTCGATTTGTCGAGTTTAATTACCAAAAGTGGATCAGGAGCGGTGTTTGGTGTCGGGACGGCGGGGAGGGTTGGCCAAAAAAGTCGGTGGGATCGGTGGGTGAGCTTTTCCCTCGTTGGTGGGAGTACAATTAACCTCGGGCTGGAACTGAAATATTTACCCGATTAAAATTAATACCCTTCTCTTAGCAGTCTAGTCGCGTTTCCCTTGATAAATTACCTCCTGCGAATTTGTCACGTCATACATTTATTTTTCAGAGCCCGCCGCGCCCTGGGCCCACATAAGGAATTCCTGTTTTATTTACATAAATGGATTTCTTCTTTTCCATATCTCGGAGGGGCGCTGCAAATAATTTATATTTAAACTTCTTCACAGCAAATAAACCTGTACAATTAAACAATAAGAACTTTTCCACGCAATTTTGTAGGCAAATAATGAAAATACTCCTCTGTCTTTTCTGGCTAAGGTTCAAACTCTTTTTCTTTTTTGTGCGCTATAAATTCTTCAAATCTTATATCCTACGATATACATACATCTCTTGCAACAATTCCAATATATCCCGATACAACGTCCTCATTGCAGGAACTGTTTGAGCGTAGGTTTCCTATCTAAACCAAACACATTTTTTGGTGCATTTCCATTTTTACGAGAAACACTGAGATTTTTATGCTTCCGCCGAAAGGGACTGTTGAGTGAAGGTTATGTCCACTTCATGTACTGAAACTATATACTTTTCAGCTAACTTTCTTACATCTCATTTACCTATTCTTGTAGTTTTAACAAACGCCTCAAAGGTGTAAATTCATGTGGAGATATTCTATCAATCCATGTCCACGTAATTTGCTACAATAAAAATAAACACATCTACTAATTTTGAATTACATAATCCGGGAATTATATACACAGGAGCCATACTTGTTCTGCTTTCATACGCTGTTCCTGCATAGCGGAAAGCATTACATCGTGGGGTAAGTGTGAAGCTAGCTGCTGACAAGGGTCCAGAGGCAAGTTCTGCTGCATGTGTTGAATGGGTTTCGAACCATCTCTTTCGATGCGGCATGCTCACTCTTGGAATACCCCCACCCATGGAACTTACTCTTCGAAAATCTGCCGAATACTGCGAATTATGGAAAAAAGAGACATTACATTTGCTTAGCTATCCTAAGAACATACCTATACCAATAGCTAAACGGCACCATCTGGGAAAATACATCAGCTTGAATTAACAAACCACAGTATCATCACCAATTCAGATTATAAGGTCGCCAAGGTGGAAAAGTAGGAATTCCTTCATAGATTATAGTCACAATGATGGGTAGAGGCACCCCATCTACCGGCACCGTTGCACACTGCAAGGTTGGTGCTCAAACAACCAGGCTGAGATTCCACAGATTTACAATTCGTTGAACTGGCTGCAATCGTGTAACGTTCCAGGCAATGCAGTAATAGTGATAGTCAACTCTAAAGACAATCGAAAAACTTAAAAAACCACACGAGGACAAATGAAGTAACAGATTCCTGCTTTCCCAGCTGGCAAATATGGGAGGGAAGATATCCATCACGTGGATACAAGCCAATGTTTACCATTGAGGGAATGAAGAGCATGCAGAAGCAAAAGGTGCTGCACTAGACGAAAGTCTTCAATCGACCATGTCCCCGCAACTTATATCCAGGCGGCGTAAATCGGAAAATGGAAGAAAAGTTGAAAGAAATGTGGGTCACATCTATTGTATCCCAGAAAAAAAGCTCATTCCAACCAACTCGTCACACCGAAAAACTCAAATTTGCACTACTTGCAAGACAACGCTAGTTTTCAGCAGTCATGGGAAAAATTCGGCTTGCTTGAAGAGATTTAATTTCATTGAGGACGACGCAAGTCACTTTCCGATGAACGTCCACCAAACCTGGGAACCAGTATCATCCTAGACTGCCTAATTTTTGAGCTGCGTGATCTTCTTAGGAACATAGTCACGAAGGGAGAAAGTTGGCTGCCAATTTTGGAAAATCTACCCAAGAACCCTGATTTCTTCAAATTAATAAAGAAGAGTGACTTTGTTAAATTGTGATACTGTTTTGTGCTTGGTTGAAAACGTTATTTTTTTATCGATTTATATAAACTACATTGCTGGTTGATTATTTATAAACATGTAAAATATTTATTATTGCTAAATCTGTATACGTATTTGTAGCACGCAATCATATTTGGAAGCGGGTACATCATTTAATTAAAAAAACTTCCGATTGATAGCAATAGTCTCTGGTTGACCCCTACTCAGAATAAGGGTTGAATTGAATACGGACGCGGGGGTAATCCAAACACCCGTCCACACTCCAGTGTCACGCAACATTGCAACACAGAATCCCATTTCAGACGGTACTCAAGATTGGAGATCATATAAATGCAGTGGGCACACAGTGGATTAGTTTTGAAGTCACCCACAAAAATGACAAGGCTTAAGAACTCAGATAATCTTCTTATTTAAAATGTATAAAAAACCCTACAAGTGAAAGTTCTAACGATAATTGTAGGCACAAGTACCCGATCATGTTTTATAAATAGGTGTGAGATCATATGGTCTTGTGTGAGCTCTTATGTTCTGCTTGGTATGACATTTAGTTCGGCAGTTTCTGCACATTAGGTTTAATTGCTTTTCTCCTCTCTTAAACGAATTTAGGCATAACGCCATCTTCAGTGGTGCATCTGTTTCAACTATCCGAGTTCGTACCTCTTCCATATACAGGCAGAATGCCGTAAAGTTCAAAAACATCTAAACCACAGAGAGGTTATAGTTATGTCCCAGATGTTAATTGAATTTCTGGACGATTGATTAATTTATATAAGCTAAATTCCGCACATGTACATTTTCGCGGCATACAAATGTTTTAGCAATTCAGGGTAGATCTCGGACTTTGCGTTCTTCCACCGAAATTGGTTTCTAAGGGTTGTCAATAGCTAAATCATTTCCGCTCCATGCAACCCAGGCAGTCTACTGAGTCAATTAAGGTGATCGAATGTTCCAATGATTCCAGCAATACACTACTCATTCACGCTAATAAATTAAAAGGCATTTTCCTTTCAAAAATCTGACAATAATCGCGTTTTGCTCAAGCCCAATTAACATATCAGGTGGAATGTCTGCCCTATATGGAGCCAAGGAATGACACCCTTCAATAAGACCTATCGAGCAACATTTCCCTACAAACCGGACATATACTTTGTGAGAGCTTTGGCTTAGTGTCCTTGTGCCAACCTCGCTTGGCCTATTCTTAATCGGATGAGGGGATGTATCCTCTTCTACGAATCAAATCCTTCGAGAGTCACCAATCTTCCTTACTCTTGATCAATGAAAGTGAAACGAAAGCAATAACCTATGATAGCTGCGTAAAGTGATCTTAAACAGACAAAAATATTCCTGTAACCAAGTGACACAGAAGGTATAAATAAACGAAAAAACGCATGGCATAAGATAAAAATATAAGGAAAAGAACTTAAAAAGTAAAGAAGAGAAATAGATAATTAATAATAGTTAATAGACAATAATAATCAATAGATAGAAATGGAAATCAAGAAAAAGGGATAAGGGAGAGAGAGTGAGCAAGGAGAGATTGGATGATCAGACAGATGTGCACAAGGAAATAGAGACAGTCACTGAATCAAATGACAGGTAAAAAGACGATCTAGATAGATATATAGATAGAGAGATAGTTAGATAGTTAGATAGATAGATAGAGTGATAGAGAGAGAGAGAGGAGAGAGAGAGCGAGAAAGAGAGAGAGAGTGAGAGAGAGAGAGAGATAGAATTGACAAAGAGAAAGAGAGAGTGATGGTCCTACAGACACGACAGAATTAATTACGCAAAAATAAACAAACGGTCCAACCGTCAGAGAGAGAGAGAGAGAGAGAGAGAGAGAGAGAGAGAGAGAGAGTGAGAGAGAGAGGGATAGAATTGACAAAGAGAAAGAGAGAGTGATGGTCCTACAGACACGACAGAATTAATTACGCAAAAATAAACAAACGGTCCAACCGTCAGAGATAGAGATAGAGAGAGAGAGAGAGAGAGAGAGAGAGAGAGAGAGATAGGATTGAAAAAGAGAAAGAGAGAGTGATAGTCCTACAGACACGACAGAATTAATTACGCAAAAATAAACAAACCGGCCAACCGACAGAGAGAGAGAGAGAGAGAGAGAGAGAGAGAGAGAGAGAGAGAGAGAGAGAGAATGAGAGAGTGAAGTGATAAGGAGAAAGTGAGAGTAATGGTCAGACAGACAGTCAGATAGATAAGTGAAACAGAAAAACAGGGAATTAAACGAAGAGAAAGACACAGAAGTGAAAGAGAAAAACAGTGAGAAAGTGATAGAAGTGAAAAAGAGAGAGAGTGATTGTGCGAGAGGGAAGGCTCGTGAAACACAGAATGATTGGCGAGTAAGGGTCAGACAGACAGGCACAAGGAAGGAAAGAGAGGAAGACATAGGTTCAAACCTAAAGCATATACATATATCTCCATATACTAAACTAAATTTTCATTTAGTTTCAAGTTCATCTTTCTCAATTATTTATTCATAATTTTCTCCAGGTTAGTTTTCTCACATTTTTTCTGCTATTTAATGTGTAGCTATACATGGAAAATGGCTTACGATACAAAATCTAATTATGATAAAAATACAATAACCATCTTGATCTTCACATGGATCAAAAACAGTTAAAATATGTTTTATTCGAATATTACCATGATTCAATTTTATTTTGAATTTCAGAGGAGTTATAAAACGAGAAATAAACCTGTATGCAAGGTGATTCGTTTTGCTATATTTTTGTGGAGGGTTTATATCTATTATTTTCTTTTGTGAGGGTGACTATTGAAATTTTAGGCACTTTATTAGGTTGAAAAAATAAACCAGCTTTCTTTTGATTTTTAAGTATTCAAGGAGACCCGAGTTTCTGTTCTATCAGATCTACTGAGTTTCAAAATTTCATGTCCAAATGAAGCAATGAAAAAGAAGGGGCGAAATCGTAAAAATTGTACCTGGCATAGTGTTCCAACGCTGTAGAATTTCAACGAGAGGTTCGACACTTTTTCTACAGGTTTTCGTCTGCTTCGCCACGAGTTATCGACATTCATTCCCCTTTTCCCGCCGCGGGCACGACAAAATTGCACTTGGCTAGTTTGTACTCCGGATGGAACTTTTTCAGTAATAACCCCCACGGTAATGGGTTCGGCTTCGTTTCACGACCACTTTCAAAGGAGATAATCATCGGTGGGGATGAAAGGGCTCTTGAGGGCTGTTTGTTGGAATTTCACTCCTTTCCAGTACATCCTATCACGAGAAAATATAAAATTTACATGGAAACATTGATTATTATTGTTGTATGCATGATTTGGAGAGGGTTTAAATAAATGTGAAATAGTTTCAATTAACAACATACAGAAATGTATCCGTGTTTCACCCTCAAACCTAATGGTTAGAATTATATCTAATAACAAAAGTAAATTTTATTTTTGATACATTAAATCTAAAATTTGTATTAGCAAAAACCACATTTTACTTTACTTAATGAACATTTAGTTGTACTCCGCTTGATGGTGGTAACGATCGTTTTTTAAACAAAGAGAATTGAGAGGGAGAAAGGGAGATTGAGTGTGAGAGGGAGAAGAGAGATTGAGAGTGAGAGTGGCTGAGTGAGAGAGTGGGTGAGTGAGTAAGTGAGTGAGTGAGAGAGAGAGAAAGAGAGAGAGAGAGAGAGAGAGAGAGAGAGAGAAAGAGACAGACCGATTGAGCGTTTTATTTAGCCATGAAGAATTTAGATCTGTTAGACCTTTTCCACATCCAACGTGGATATAGTCTCTTTAGTGCGATGTCGGAAGAGAGAGAGAGAGAGAGAGAGAGAGAGAGAGAGAGAGAGAGAGATAGATCGATAGATACATAGATGGATAGATAGATAGAGAAAGAGAGAGAGAGAGAGAGAAAGAGATCGATAGATAGATAGATGGATAGATAGATAGATAGATAGAGAGAGAGTGAGAGAGAGAGGAAGTGTGTGAGAGAGAAATAGATCAATAGATAGATAGAGAGAGAGAGATAGAGATAGATAGTGAGAGAAAGAGAGAGAGAGAGAGAGAGAGAGAGAGAGAGAGAGAGAGAGAATGAGAATGAAAAAGAGTGAGAGAAGAGAATATATTGGAAGAGTGAAAAAGGGCGAGAGAAAAAGAGAAAGCGAGTGGAAGAAATAGATTAGAGAGAAAAAAAGATGAAAATGGGAGTGAGGGCTTATCCTGTTTTACAGAACTGTAGATATAGTTGGATTTAAAAGGGGTTTATATTTTTAGAACGTAAAGTAAATAAGTGAAGTGAAATAATTCTTTTCAAACAGGAGGGATTCGAACCCACAACTGCTAACATCGCAAATGCCTGGCGGAACTCCTAACCCCTCACCCTTCGCTGTTCCATATTGTTGATACATGATAACCTTGATAATATTTTTTTTAAATTAATAAGCCTAGATAATTCTTTCAAAAATCCCCATTGGTTATTTAATTTATGTATGCCATTTTCAGAATAAAAATAAAAAGTAAAAAGGTGAGGCCTTGTTCAAGCTGTTACTTCCGTGAGAAAATAGTGTTTCCCCTTGGATTCCAGGGTTGGGAGGCCAGGTCGATTCAATATATTGCGACCCCTCTCGGCCGCCAGTAAGGACGTTCCGGCCAATCTGATGATTCAGAGGGTTTAAGGAAAACGGCCCCCGATGTTAATCTCCCCCAACCCCAGATCACGACGGGACGACGGCGGAAATGGGATCGGCCCCGATTAGGACCTGCTTTCCAATTCATTTAAGAATTTGCTAATTATAAATTAAAATAAGTTCAGTTTAACATTGAACGGATTTGAAAATCTGGGAGAGGTGCAAATAATTGGAGGGGAGGAAGTGCAGCTCATTTCTCTCTTACGCTTAAATTAAATATCACATCTACATGTGTACATAGGTGTGAATGTATTTATTAGTGGGATGGTATTGTAGAAGGTAGTTTTAAGTTAGAAATATTTTACATGCGTTGGGGGCAGAAATGACTTAGTTGCCGAAACCCCAATTGGAGGGTAACACCTGTTTTTGGGAAGCGACGATTTCCTAGGCACATGTCTTAAGGGAGATACTGGCGACCCAGCGAATAATGGGGTAGGTGAATTCAGATGACGTATTGACCCCAGGGTCAGCACATCGGGCAGTGACAACCCTTCGAGGTGAAAGTCCAAGCCCTAACTTAGTAACGAGGACAAGAGTCTCTGTTTTGACCTAGTTGATTTCCAAATTTTCCAACTACCTCAGAAAGTTATTACATTTCTAACATACCACTACAATTTACGTTCAGCACTGTTCATTTCCCTTAATATGGAATTTTCTTAAACAATTTCGCCCTTCTATTCACTAGATGACTGAATATTTTGTTCAACTATTATTTTCAAATTGTGTTTGACTATTTTGTTTAACTATTTTTGCCTCTCTCTTGTCTTCTTTTGCACATATCTCTGCCTTATTTTTTCTTATATTAAGGTTAATTTCGAATTATTCGAATACGCAGCAGCTATAACGATGACTGACAAAATGAGAGAAAACTCAACATTGACAGATCCTTTCACGATGTCATAGAAAATATAAACCTTGGGAAGAACGGTTTCCTCAAGTTTCAAGAAGATGTCTTTATACGGTCCATAGAAGGTTCTAAGATGGTGCAGGGAATAAGTCTAGGGGTAAAAGGGCCGAACAATACCCTATCAGTGCCCCTTAGACTAAAATCCCATCAATTTTCCAAGCTGAGATCCATGCAATACAACTCTATGCGGTGGAGTTAATAAAGAAAACTAGGAAAGGTGCACAGACTTGCTTACTCTAAGACAGGTAAGGCAGACATAAAGGCATTAAATTCGTTTGCTTGCAACCCTGTTTGCGTGCCTTAATGCCCAATGGGTTCCCGGACATGAACGTATAGAACATGGCTGACCAACTAGTCAAAAAGAGACAACCCTCACTCCTATGAAGCCGTAACGACAACTTCTGCCCAACCTAAGTACCAGATTGTATGTAAGTTTTAACTGGAAAAATGGCTTTAGAAAAAAAAAAAACTCACTGGACGAAAGCACCAGTATGAAGCTAAGAGGAAAAACTTTATAAACATCTCCTAAAGGAAGGCGAAGCAACAGCTATCTCCCAGGAGGTAGGATTTTGGGAAAATAATAGGCCTCCATACCGTCGACGGCTCTCTTAACTACAACCTTAAGAAGATGGGCAAAGCAGAGACAGAATCATGCCTACTCTGAAAGGAGGAATCAGAGACATGATCACATATCATTTGTGTATCCACCCTGAGAGAACGTACCTCACTAATTGGAGATTATGGTGCGAAAGTCACATTATGCCCCGGGGCGCGGGGTGCAACCAGAAAAGGTGAGTTCCCGCGAACTCATTTATTTCTCAATCCTGGTCCTACGGCGGCATGTTTCCTACAGACCTTTCGTAACCGTTCGATGCCACGGGTTCCAAGCACAAAATAATGGTGTGCCCAGAGCGCGTGGCGAACTCGTTAAGCACAAGCTGCATTCGTGTGTCCCTGAGCGATGATCTCCGTAACCACTCTCCGCGTGCCCATGGTACATCGGATGAAGGAAGCGTAAAGCATGCGCGGATACGAAGACAATGCCTACAGAGTCCCTCGAATGGTACTTGATCAGTAGCACAGAGGGGTTATGGTACCAGATCCTTTCTACAAAGATTAGGGAGGGTTCATTACCAACTGAACTACGGGATAACGCAAGGGTGTTCCAAGCCAGGTAGCGTGGGATTGGAATCTTAGTGGCCAAAGGTGAGGCCCCTGGCAATACTTAGAAAAGAACCAGTTGTTCGGTGGTGCCTTTATAGGCTTCCTTTATCGAAGGCAGTGCTCCAATAGGGGGTTGTTAGAAATTTCACTATTAACAAAACCGCATTCGGTGTGCTGGTGGAGGCCCTTAATTCAGGGAGATAGAGTTGCCTTCTCTATCTATATAGTACATCTGAAATAGTAGTATTTCAGCACCAAGTGAACGGTACTTCACTATGGGGCACACGGTCGGGTCCATAGATGTTAACCCATAAGTGGCTTCAAACTTGAAATCATCATCATCTAAAACAATGACTAGTAGTAGTAGTAGTATGTACAATCTAAACAATCATCATTTTTCAAACATCAAACTTCACAGGATTAACATTGAACAACTAGTAAGCTGAGATGTGACGAATCTTGAGACTCTAAACGTGTGATAAGGCCATGTGCCAGGTGCGCATGTTAAAGAAACTCATTTGATGACATAGCGACCCCACATGGGAAACATATGTCATTTGTGCATGTACAGAATTAGCCGTGTTACGTTTCCTACCAAGAGTGAGGCGCGAAGAGGCACGGAGGAAAGTGCTTATTCTCTTAGAAAAAATTGCACTTTCCACGGTATTGATCCTTACAGGTCGCAGAGGAGGAAAGGATTTTTAAAATCCTTACTCAACCCCCAAAATTAACAAAAGTCTTGCACATCCACAAGTCTGTTTTGAAAATAAAAACATATACAAAATCTAGTGTCGTCAGTTCTTTGTGCGTGTGTGTTTTTGCAGAGGTTTACTAAAATCTTTGATTGCGGGAAAAAAGTTTGCATAAAAGTGGAGGGTTTATATTTCCCTTTCTGAAAATAATCACACTGTGACAGATGAATTCACGTTTGACAATTATGTTTTTTTATTGCAGCTATGAAAATGGTTGAAGTGAAAATTAAATAAATATATTTGTATAAATTAAAGTGGGTATTTAATACATGAACGTAAATACAAATGTGGTTTTGTTGAGTACCCTAAAGCACCGATAAATATTTGATTATAAATTAGATGACCAAAGTAGGCAGCTGTGTGTACATGATATGCAAAAGCTTATCCTTAAATATTGTTTCAGTCAACAAAGTGGGTCCCTTTGGTACGACAAAACACAATTTTTCCCGGTAGCCACGGAAATTCAATTATGCCGTTAGCCCGTCCTCATAATGGGAAGTTTATTTAACGGTTAGACATTTAGATATTGCGGAAATCTGACCTTTCCTCGTTGACATTTTGTAGTCGATAAAAGAGCAGAACATTTAGAAAAGAGGCATTGAGCATGATCGCAATGGAAATTTACGAGGTATTTTCCGACAGAAAGCCGCGAAAGGAAAAATTACGGCTTGTGGTAAAACTCAAGAACATTTCCTTTTGATAAATTTGACGAAAGGGCCGCCCTGGGATAAAGATGGCGGTATTAAACCCTGGGAAACTTGTTTGCGGATACGTCTCCTAATGTTTCATGTATGACTACGGGAGATGAGGGAGAGGGATGAATCGATATTTGTAGACTCGGCCAAGTACAAGGAAGCCCTCCACGCCCCGACGACGCACGTGTGCCCGGGGGGTTACGTGACCCTAGGGGTTGTTTAACCCCTTGATATGTATGCCGGCCCGACATTTTGACCGGATCGGATCGTTTGACCCCTCTGAAATCCGTAGAACTGCATACGAATCCGAGACGCAGCAGGCCTATCCCATCAAACCCGACTTGCAATATTCACACGAGGAAAATGAGAAAATTCACCTTATTTATGCTGGAGAAATTTGGTTTACCACTCGGCAAAAAAAAACTGGTAGAAAATATATTATTATAACTCTACGATCGATGTTGTAAAAATAAATCATAATCATAGATGTAGAAACACGGCAAGTTCAAAATACATACAGATTTGTTTTCTATTTACTAAGGTGATTTCTATTTATGAATTTTTTCTGTGTGAACTGTGGTGTGATTAACCTGTAACTTGGTCATTACCGATTATTTTGGTCTGTGATGCGTTTTGATATTTCCTCATCATCTCGGGATCTCATGATCTCGGGATCCCGCTAGTGACCCTAGCTTTTTCATTTCAACAAAGACAACGCTTAATTAATTTATAAACCATATTTTACAAGGGACGAACGTTTTATCATTCTTACCTCACTGCGGAACAGTCATTCAACGAATTCTTTGATACGTAGTCTATTCCAAACGATCCGTACTATCAAGGTGAGCTCTAAATTAGTCATCAGAAGGCTTCCGAAGAATAGCCAAGCCTATCGAGACTAGGCGTTCTACATCAGGTGCTCTACTACTGAAGAGGCATCGCGTAAAAAGGCGACTATTCGCAAATCAACATCTTGCTTGTACACTTGAACAATAGGGTGCTATTCTTTTCACAGATGAGTGACGGCTTGGTTTTTGGCAATCATATGACAAGGACTGTGTATGGAGAAAACCAGAAGAACGCTTTGCTGAAAGTGAATTGAGTCAGTTATGGTATGGGGTGTTTAGTGACTGGGAGTTTTGTGGCCCTGACAAGGGTTGAGAGAAGCCGTGACGAAGGTATAAGGCCGAGACCGTGCGAGTGGCGCCGTAGGCTGTTGTGACAGAGTAAACCGTTGGCTAAGGTCCGGGGAGCCGTGAGACGGTTGACTCCACAGAGGCCGAAGGTACTGAAATGCAGCAATTAGCCGAGGGGCAGCAGTTGGCGTTTATAGCCAAGTCGGCTGTGTATAGAAGGCGAGAATCAGGCTAAAGCCGCGACTTCCCTTGCTGTCGTCGACGGTGTTCCATTAGTGATAGCTCGTCCGGTTGACGAGTCTGCTGCCGTTGATTAGTGATGAAGGAGCCCTCAAGGACGAGTATCGTCGTGTCTGCTGTCGTTGTTGCCGATGTCGGTTACATTAGTGATTGCTGAGATCTCGTCGGGTTGACGAGTCTGCTGTCGTTGTTGCCAATGTCGGTTACATTAGTGATTGGTGAGATCTCGTCGGGTTGACGAGTCTGCTGTCGTTGTTGCCAATGTCGGTTACATTAGTGATTGGCGAGATATCGTCGGGTTGACGAGCTTGCTGTTGCTGATTAGTGATGGTTGAGATATCGTCGGGCTGACGAGTCTGATTCCAGCTGGGTAGTGCCTCTGCTTATAAAGGGAAGAGCTCTACTCTGACTGGCAGAAGAGTGGAGGCCGAGAACATTCCATAAGTGGTAGTGGCATCTAGCGGTAACGTTTGGTAACTACAAGTGGCCACTACGGGTTGAATCAACAACCGTGCCCGTACCGATCTGATTACCATACAGAAAGGATTTTCGACTGCACTAAGGCATATTGAGAAAAACTTCTAGAATCTTTCGTTCCCTTCGCTCTATTTATTGCGGACAACTTGTTAATGCTCGACAGCTCGAGGTGTCACCCCTTACTTGGATGATGTAGGGATTACCACAATAAATTGGCTAGCACGTTCTCCTGACATGAATCACTTATGAGATATAATAAAGAGAAGGGGAAATCGTTCACCGCCTCCAGCAAGCGGAAAAAAACCTTCACGCTGTTTTTTAGGTAATGAAATGCCGCGCATTGGTCACAGCAGGAACCCTGCAGCTCATCTTACTGACTTTCAGTGATTGTAACATATGCTTAACGCTGAATCTTTCGGTACATTATGGGTACCTATGCGTAACCTGGTATGTAGGGCCATTTTCCTTCTCGGCCCAGCCTCCTCGGACCAGGAATCAGAATTGAATCTATTAAAGTATAATGTTTTTAAACTTTCATCAATAAATACGTTTGAAATTAACCATGAAAAATGAAAATTTGGAAAAGAATAGACATCAAAACAAAATATTTTGGCGTCTAGTGAATAGAGGGATGAAAATGTTAAAAATTGATCAGTTTAAGGGAAAATAAGTAGCTAGCGCTGGCTGTATCCTTCCTCTAAAAATGTTATGACCCTGGCGCTGTCAAACTCAAATTCCTGACTGGAGCCGTTGAAAAAGCTTTAAGCATAATAGTAATATCATATGAAATCAACAAAGAAAAAAGATTAACCGAAAGTGATCTTTAAGCGAAGCAAAATGGAAGGGCACAGTGCTACTTTTCGTGCAAACGGGATTAACCAGTACAAAATTGAACAAACTAAGTAAAAAAAAACATTACTTACACTTGTAATTAATATAGAAAGATAATGGATTTAATTTTAAACAAAATAAATTGCGTATTCGTTAACTTTGTCCACCAGTGTAGTTAGGGATTTACTTTTTCTTATGTACTGTCACTAAATTTAAAAAGAGGTTTATATTTAAATAAAATGCCATTAATTCTTTCAAAACATACAACTTGTTTAATTAATTTGCTTGAAACATGTAACGAAAGGTGACAAATTTGTGTGCTTTTACTCTATCCTTTAACTCCTTTGACAAACATTATACCTTTTAATTCCTTTTCACTACTTTTAACCCTTAGATTGAAAAAAAGAAAAAAAATCCTTTGAGGGTTGAAATTAATTACAGCGTTTTACCCTTAAGACCGGCTAAAAAACAAACCTTACAGAGAATTTTAATTTTTAAAGCCAAAAATTTTCCTTGTGTTTTAATGAAAATTAATGTATACTAAGAATTTTTTTAATGTCATATTTACGGGAAAAAATCAATTGTTTTCAGTCTTTATAGAATTTTTATGGGTGATGATTGTAAATAACAAAAGGACTATAAACATTTATCAGGTTTTTATTTTTAAATTCTCATGACCTCACTATAAAATTGTCAGTATTCTTATTTTTCCATTACTCCACCAGACCTAAAAACGATGTTATTGTCAAGTTAAAATATTAACAAGCAATCTTTTTTCCCCTATTTCTTAAAGCTTTCAACGAGAGCGATCTTAATGAAACAAGAGCACATATTGAATTTGACAAACTGTTTTTCCTCTCTTGAATTTTTTATTGTTAATAAACGAATTTTTGTTTCGTTTTGCCGTAGTCCTATTTACTGACAGTACTGCGCAAATTCAATTCAATTATGTACATGTTGGTTATTAATTTCCCTCGCTATTTATATGTATATATATATATATATATATATTTCCATTATATTTAGTGGTCTATTGAGAAAAATTACTTCTTTCAATTAATTAATCTTTTTATGTATGGCTTTGGTCGAAATGAAAAAGTTAATGTCAAGAGCGGGATTCGAACCCACGACTTTCGGCTCAATACGCCGCTGCTCTACCACTTGAACTGTCGTGACTTCGATCAACTCGGAGACCAACTCCCCATCTCAACCTACAACCTTTTCGAATTTTCCCGCCTTTTTGCCATTTTTCAAATGTCGTGTATCAAGGTTAGATTCTCGGCGTGTTATGGTTCTTGTAAGGCTTATTTCAGATATAGGAACTCTCCTCTTAATTTAAAAAGCCATCGAAAATCCCTAAGATTAAGAGTCTGGGAAGAGTTGGGTATGAGGGACAATGAGTGTTCAACAAAAATTGCCTTATAGAAGCAAAACCTCTTTGTACTTTGTGCTCTATCCGTAATTTATTCACGATGAACTTTGTTTATCTTATTGGGGAGTTTTAAAAGTTCGAAGAGAATCTCCTGACCATCGGAATTTTGGAGAGAGCAAGGGGTAGTTCAAGGGTTAGCATGTAATTTTGCGAAATAGATGGTGAAATAAGAAGTTTCTTCACAAAAATTCTTTGAAATTTTTCCTAAACGTCCTAAGCCTGGAAGCCCCAGACTTGAACGCCATAACATGCGACAGCGCGCAGGACACAATTGTATACTTTTAGTTTGACTTCATAAGGGAAAAGATTATTTCTAAAGAGATTTGCCCAAATGCAATTTAAACCTGTTTTTGCACTAGATTTTAGAGTTAAGTTGGTGTGATAGGGAAAGACGATGTACAAAAACGAGGCAAACATTTCCACCCAATTGATGTTTTTTTCATTTTCTCGATAAAAGAAAATTATGCCCTTAATTTGTCTTATTGTGTTTACCAATAAATATTTGTTTATGCTATGTCTTAAATTGGGAATATCAGTTAAAAGTAAACACACTTAACTCTTAATCCAAATCAAGGATAAAGGATTTTTCAACGTCTACTTTTTACTGAATTTGAAATATTTATTCAGGGTCATTTGAATTCTGAAGTAATAAACTGTTTAAATTTCAACTTTGTTTTCTTAATTTTAAATTTTAAACTTAAGAATGCCACTTAGTGCTGAGGATGTTGGGCGTGGTGTGGCACTTATTGATGATGGACGTCCATCACGTATGGTGTTATTGTTATGCGTTTTTGTTATTCTAAGAATAGGTTCAGGACCTATGTATGGTCTTGCAGATCCTTCTCTGGTCAGTGTGCTGCTTTTGTGTTATCCAAAATTCCTTTGTTTCCTGTAACTCAATATACCAGTTTTTTGACCGGGTTTGGGAATTTGAATTCATTCACTGACTAGTTTTATTGTGATTATTCTGAGGTCTATTCGTTCTTATGAGGATTTTTTTGAAAGTATAATTTCTTTTAAGATTTTATAAGGCATAAACACTGATGGCTTATATATCACTTCGAAAACCCGTGGTGTGCATCACTAGTGTGTTTGATTGCTCATGTTATGCTATGACACAAAACACACCTTATCCAGTTACTTCAAGTGTTTTGGAGCCATCTGTATCTTTGTTGCCTGTTGAGACTTTATAGAGTATTTCCAGTATCATTAACTTAGTCCTCATGTCTAAGAACGGGTGTCTGATTATATTAATTATTGTTGTGTGCTCGAAGTGTTTAGTTCCGGTCTGGTTTAATTGTTTGTTAATGAGCTTTTCTTAGCTTCTCCTCGTATAAATGTTTCCAATTAAGATAAGTTTAGCAGAATTTGCCAATCTTTTATGATGCCTAATGCTTGGTCCATTAGATTAGTGAACCATACGTTTTCTTTTACCTACGAGTGAGATACCTGCGCAGATTTTGCCTCAAAAGCCAGCCCGTGTGTCAATCTAGTGTGGCTTTAACAGGGGTGAGCATGATCTATTCATTATCTTTCAGACCTTCGGTGGTACAACTCTCTGTCGTGGTCTTGACATGCAAGAGTTCTAGGAGGTTCCAGCCCCTCGATGCTGCTCGTACATCACGAGGCCGGATCATGGTGTTTTTGTCCTGAAGGCAAGACGTCCCAGGTTTCGCACCGCGTCTGCATGTTCATTACCCTCCTGTCCAACATATCCGGGTACCCGACGACCACCACCGTTTTTCCAATGCTCCAACTCAGCATATCTCTTTAATAAGAGCACACGAGAGGGTCCACCGAGAATCTGTCATGAATAGCCGAAACTGCGCTCAGGATTCGGTGCGGACGATATAAGCAGAGCCTTTATCGTTTCGAATCACGCTGCATCAGTTCTAGATCCATCCGTATAGACGAGGAGATTACAGGCGGATCCCGAACTGAGTTCTAGGAAGAGGTGCGGCGGTCTGCACAATTTGGCTAGTACTGCTAATAAATATTCATTATTCTACCTATAGTTTGCTACATAGACGACTGTCTGACGGCATCTAAACACAATCCTCAAAAATTTTGGTAAAAGACCTTAAAAGTAAGTAAAATTCATGACCTATTTATAAAATATTGCGATTTCTCAGAGTTTTCTGGAAGGGGATGAATCTGAAATTTGGTCTAAAGTGTGTGTGGTGTGGTGTGTGTGTGTGTGTGTGTGTGTGTGTGTGTGTATGAGTGTCTCTCTCTCTCTCTCTCTCTCTCTCTCTCTCTCTCTCTCTCTCTCTGTGTGTGTGTGTGTGTGTGTGTGTGACGGTAGCTCAAGTGGTAGAGCCGCGGCGTATCAAGCCGAAGGTTGTGTGTTCGAATCCCGCTTGTGACACTGACTTTTTTTTCTCAATTAAAAACCGTAATTAATAATGAAATACAAAAACATAATTGTGATGATAGAAGTAGATTGAAAAACTTTCTCTTGCTGAATATATTTGTATTATTGTCCAATATATATCACGCAGTGACTTTATATCGCAAAATATCAATATCTTTTCTGTTTGTGGGATATTGGAAAATTTAACTTTCGGCTTGTCACCGACTTTGTAAGTCCACTTCATGGTCGACTGAAAGAAAATGACAATGTTTTTCGCCTTACAGTCTTTTATTTAATATTTTGTACGGAGCAAGGCTTGAAAAAAGGGTTAAGAGTGGTTTCTAGGGCCTTTGAGAGCGGAAAATTTGGCCTCCTTTGACCCCTTTTTCAACGTCGGCCCTTTTATACTCGAGCCTCGATGTCACAGCAGGGTCTACTACTTAATTGATAATCCGACTGTGATACATTCCAAGAGCTTTGACATATGTACGTAGCACATTGGGATGATAAATGGATCAATAAAGAATATTGAGAAAAAATCGAGCAATAATAAACCGGAAAATGTTTGATGCAAATAAAACGAATTTTAATGTAAGTAATTTTAGTTAAATTAGTTATTTTTTACTTCTTTCAAGAGGTATAAAACGTGGAAGTATTCAGAGGTTTTCCATTTTTTTCAGATTTAATTTAATTATTATATTTTAGCATATTACTTGTGAAAAAAATGATGAATGGTCGAGTGAGTGTGTTGTTCAATCTTTTTAGAAAGATAGTTCTTACTCACAGTAAGTACTTACTGTGAGTGAGAACTATCTTATTAAAAATATTGCTTGTGAGATAAATTATTCTTGATGAGTGTTTTATTGCTGCTATTATATGCTGAATATGTGTTGTAATCGTATATTCTCTCTCTCACTCCTCCTGTCTCTTCCTCTTTTTATTTCTATTCCTCTATCCACCTACATACCAATTTATCCATTTCTCTCTATCTCTCTCTCTCTTTGACTTACTCACTGAGTCTTTCTGTTCTCTCTCTCTCCCTATCTATCCATCTCTCTCCCTACCTTCCTCTTTGTCCTATCTGTGTCTCGTTGAATGTAAGTGTGGTAGTATTTGACCAAATTCTGAGGCACTAAATAAAACCTTATTCATTCGCCCAAATTCAATATATGTTGTAATCGTACATTCTCTCTCACTCTCCCTCCCTCCTCCTCAATCTTCCTCGTTTTATTTCTATTCCTCTATCCACCAACATATCAATTTATCCATCTCTCTCCCTCTTCTCTCTCTCACCCACTCTCCCTCTCACTTACTTACTCGCACTCTCTCACTCACTTACTCAATCCCCCCTCTCCCTCATTCCCTCTCACCCTCTCTCGCCCAGTCACTCCTCCTGTCTCTTCCTCTATCCACCTACATTTCAATCTCTCTCTCTCTCTCTCTCTCTCTATATATATATATATATATATACATACCTTCCTCATTCCCTTTCCCTCTCTCTCCTTCCCTCCCTTCTCCTCTCTCTTCCTCGTTTTATTTATATTTCTCTATCCACCTATATTTCAATTTATCGATCTCTTTCACTCTCTCTCTCTCTCTCTCTCTCTCTCTCTCTCTGTCTATATATATATATATATATATATATATATACACACACATACCTTCCTCATTCCCTTTCCCTCTCTCTCTTTCCCTCCCTTCTCCTCTCTCTCTTCCTCGTTTTATTTATATTCCTCTATCCACCTACATATCAATTTATCCATCTTTCTCTCTATTCTCTCTCTCACCATCTCTCTCTCACTTACTCACTCAATCAATCCCCCCTCTCCCTCTTTCCCCCTCACCCACTCACGCCCAATCCCTTCTCCTCGCTCTTCCTCTTTTTAATTATATTCCTCTATCCACCCACATATCAATTTATCAATCTCTTTCTTTCTCCCTCTCTCTCACCCTCTCTCTCTCCCTCTTTCTCACTCTTTATATATATATATATATATATACCTTTCTCGTTCCCTTTCCATCTCTCTCACTCTCTCTGTCTTTTTCTGTCTGTATGTCGTTGAATGTAAGAGTGGTAGTATTTGACCAAATTCTGGTCCGCGGCACCAAATAAATCCTTATTAATATATTCATTCGCCCCTCTCTCTTTCTCTCACTTTCATTCTTTCTTTCTCTTACTCCCATCCCTTCTCTCTCTCTCTCTTTCTCTCTCTATTATTGCCTATATATTCTCCTCCCTCTTTTTCTCTCTCTCTTTTTTTCCTACTACGTCTCGCTCCCTCCCTCTTTATTTCTGTCTATTAGTTTTTTATTTTAATCATAGCATTTTAGTTTTTTTAACGTTTAAATTACTTTGCATTGGTTATTATCGCTATGAGGGATAATTTGAAACAACGTGTAATTGCGAGAACAAACGGACACAGGGTGGGCCAGTAACGATCCAGCTAAGGTCCATCAAACCGCAGACCAGCTTTCCAAACTTTATAATCCCTTCGTGCAATTTTCTAATCCCGAAACTAAATCCTTTAGGGTGTGAGATTGTACGCCGGTTAGGCAGGGGGATTGGGCAA
This sequence comes from Cimex lectularius, assembly GCF_000648675.2. Taxonomy (NCBI): domain Eukaryota; kingdom Metazoa; phylum Arthropoda; class Insecta; order Hemiptera; family Cimicidae; genus Cimex; species Cimex lectularius. Next base: position 1,368,683 of record NW_019394230.1, on the reverse strand, counting down.
ATTTTAAAGTCAACTTAGTAGTAAATGCGAAACTTTCTTTTTAAAACGACCTCCGAGATTACCCCTTGTTAGAGGAAAGAAGGACAAGTTCACTGTTTCTGTTGGATAAAAGTTGTATTGAACAAACAATCTCAAAAAACTTAAAACATTGATTTTAACTAAATTTTTATCCCATTTACTTCATTTTTATTATAATAAGATTTGGTTGAAAATATACGGAAAAAAGCGGGACATGATGGCCGAGGGAATGTTACCGGCTTTGCGCCGCTAGCGGTTTTGAGCCGAATCCGGGCATAGAACGTGATTTTTTAATTAATCTAAACTTATGTAAAAAGTGTTGTAATGACATTTGACCCTTACATTGCGTCATACATTGTACTTTTGTGCAGTCAATTTTCCTCCGGTTGGCCTAATTTTGGATCCGGTCAAATGATTGAGCGGGTTGCTTATTTTTTGGATAGTTAGTCAGCCAGTTCATTTTTTTCTACACCCCTCATGTGGAAGAACCCATCTGAAGGAAATTATGTTTGTAAAGTTTATTAGGCAATTTATGCACGCCTAGATTTATTTTCCGATAGCATCATACGAATTTAGTGCTTTTATAGTTGCACCTTTTATTTTCTTCTTTCCGTTTCCTTTGTATAGAGTTAGATTGCCTGGGCCTAAACCTGGAATATAGTTTGAACCAGTTGAAGGATTTTGCTGGGGTGGGCTCCTTTACCTCTACACCTAAGTCCATATTTCATCCGTACACCATATTAGGGCTCGAATCTGAAAAAAATGGTATTGCCTGTTTTCCAAAAGTCAATGTTGTCTATGACGACTTGGACGGACAAGCCTGCTTTAAAATAGACATAAACATCATCTGACGTAGTGGAGCACAATTCTAATGTCGGGTACTACACGCTCTCCATATGGAGCCCATAAATGACGCAGTACTGTACCTCAGACAGTAATACCAGTAACAATTGAAGATCTACTGAGAATCTGTCTTTTAGTGCCCACAATGCGCTCAGAGAGTTATGGCAAAATAAGGGATGGTTGCAAACCCAACAACAGAGGTCATATAAACCCTCAGGGTGCCGGTTTTTTTGAAAAAAAAAAAAAACATTTTTAAGTATGTCGGGTTCAAACCCTGGACCTTTACCTTAGAGTGATGAGCGCCGTGTCAACGCCTAAACGTTTCGGCCACCGACGCCCCAATAAGTTATTAAATTCAGGAGTAGGCTATTCTTGTTAAAAATTATTTTGTTTTAAATTATATTTAATTTTCGTTAAAAAGAAGTCATTACCTACTGTAATTTTTATATGAGGTCGATGATTTCTTAGAATGAAGAATATTGGAATCAAATTTCAATTCGTGCAGACTGTTGATTGGATTTTATTTTTTAAACATTTCTAAAAGGAGAAAACAACTCCTTTTTCTGTAATCTACAAAGTGCCTTTTCATAAAAACTCTATAGTAAAAAGAGTAAAAAAATGAAACGAAGGAAACACTCAATTTTGTAATTGACATTTTAATTATTTCCCCCCGGCGAAACCCCTTTAGGGACTTTTGGGTTATTAAGGGGCTCCCTTTCTGCCCTGGGCCTGCCTTAAAATATGAAATCTGTTTTGTGAAAGGCGGTAATAAATTGACGGGGACAAAAGTCCCGGGTACAATGAGAAGGAGGGGGTTGTATATCCCAACCCTTTTGGACACCCCCTTCCAACCCGGGGTTGCATTGATCTGTTCCGGGGCCCGCACTCACCCCCGTCGGTTAGCCGCGGATGGGGCCACCTGAAAAGGGAAACTTAAACATACTTGAGTCTGAATAGCCTCTGTATCCAAGGACGGAATACTTCCCTTCAACAGTCTACAATCGACGTCATCCCCTTCACAACCGCGCCCCTGGACTATGAATAAACGAGTCTTTTCAACCCTCCAACATCAAATTTCCATTTCACCTTTTCAAGACGAATTAAATGTTAACCTAGAAGGAATCACTATTTACAAAAGCACTTCACGTATTCATGATGGCCCTTATGAAAAGGGAAAAAACACGCTAAACAAATCTTGCGGCATAAAACCCTGCATTGTAAATTTTACGGTTTCACTCTAATTCTAAACGCATTGCTGATTAATTAAACAGACAACGAAAACAGTTGTTTCTCTTGAATTGACTTTCTTTCAATGAATCATGACCCTAGTAGCGTTACATTTTAACATCTATTTATCGAGAAAGTCAAAAGAAATTAGAGAAAAACAAAATGAGAAAAATAGGTACACACAAACATAGATAAATAGTTAGAAAAATAAAGATATAGAGAAAGATTATGATAGAATGTGAAAATAATGAAAACGGTAGAGTGAAAGAGTAAGAGATAGAAAAAGATGAAAAGAGAGACAGAGAGAGAGAGAGAGAGAGAGTGAGAGAGAGCGAGAGCGAGAGAGAGAGAGCGAGAGAGAGAGAGCGAGAGCGAGAGAGAGAGAGAGAGAGCGAGAGAGAAGAGATGTAGAAAGAGAAAAATATATAGAGATAGGGAGATAGATAGGTATATCTATAGATGGGTAGATAGATAAATAGATAGAGAGAGAGAGAAAGAGAGAGAGAGAGTTTGAAAGTGAGAGAGAGAGAGAGAGAGAGAGAGAGAGATAGGAGATAAATAGATAGGTAAATTGATAGATAGAGAGATAGATGGATAGATGGATAGATAGATAGGTAGAGTGAGAGAGAGAGAGAGAGAGAGAGAGAGAGAGAGAGAGAGAGAGAGAGAGAGAGAGGGAGTGGGAGAGAGATGACAAAAAATTATGCTATTTATGTACTTCAAAAAAATAGCTTAGAAATATAAAAAATAAAGAAAGAAAAAAATTATAAACCCCACCTATAGCCCAGTTAGTGATAATTAACTCAATATTTTTGTGCAGTTATAATAAATAATTAATGTTAAGAAGAACAGATAAACAAAGGGGCGTTGGTGGACGCAACGGTTTAGGCGTTCACACGGCGCTCGCAGGTAAAGGTCCCGGGTTCGAATCCAGCGTCCCTGCATTTGAACCCGACATGCTTACAAATGGGCTTTTTTTCAAAAACACCGGCACCCCGAGGGTTGATAGAACATCTGCTGTTGCGAACCCTCGTAAAAAAAAATCCTGGATTCAAGGAAAGTGCGTCTTCTAAACCACTGGCAGATAGTAATACTTAATAATTAACTAATCAAAATTTCAAAGGTATAGCGAAAATTTTTCATATTCTGTCTTATTTGGGATAATTATTAAATGAAAATAAACAGAACAAAGCCAACGTAAAAATCGAATAAAAAAAGGTATGAAACACTACAAAGGAATAGAACAAAATCTTCTTAATTTAATTTAGAAATACATATCCGGAAATCGCAGTTAATGGAAATAAATACATGCGATGCCAAACGGTTCGTCTAATTTCAACACGATTATGTCAGGAATGGAACATATGCTGCAGAGAGAGAGAGAGAGGGGGGGGAGAGAGAGAGTAAGAGAGAAAGAGAGAGGGAGAGAGAGAAAGGAAAAGCGAAATAAAGAAAGAATGAAAAGTATGAGAAGGCGTATTTATTGTATATATATCGCAGGATTTGACCTTAAGGAACCTTCTGGCCTCGAGATAAATAATGTAACAGAGAGATAAAAATGATGGAAGAGAGCCATAAATTAAGGAAAATCGCGTGTTGGACAACCAGAGCAAGTGTAAGAAAGCAGTTAGAGAGTGGGAGTGAAAAACTGAAAGAACTGCGTCAGAAAGATGGGATATGCTATAGAGAAAGAGGACAAAATAAAATGAATGTGCAATAGAAGTAACAATGAGATTGCCTTGCGTTCCAAATATATATATATATATTTTTTTTAAATACATAAAAGGAGATGTGTCTAAAAACAATTCAACACGTTAGATGTCAAACGTTTTATATCAACTACCAGTTCAAATGTTACTATATTTTATACGGCGATGCATAAATATAAAATAATACAAATAACATAAATAAAAAGAGTGTTGTACACATTGTGATGGAGAAAACATGGTTAACATCAGTGAAATTTGTTTCCCACATTCCTATCTTCGTCATTAGATATCCTGGTCGTTTCTATTTTTGTCCCGACGTTGCGTGTCGTTGGAAATGCTTAAACACGGCCAGCTGTTATAAAACGCTGTGTAAAAAGGAAAAGAAAGGATCGATTAAAAGGACCTAAGGTCAAAGTAGGAGAGAACTGCATCCATTATAGAGGCTTCCCATTCAACCCGTATCGATTTTCACGGCTCCAGCTGCTGTCAAGGCTGCCATACCCCTCTACAATTGCTTTAACAAGTCGGACGCAAAAGCCCACTCCACACTTTTCATTACTACAATTTTTCTTCCCGTTTTTTCTCCCTCCTCTAGTGGAATTACACTCTGCTACTTTCATCAGAGAAATTTAATTTATCGCTTTTTTTCTCCCTCATCCTCCTTTGTGGGCTTTATTCGCCATATATTGCACGGCCCTTTTCTTTGTTTGGGCCCCGTGTACGTTTATTTTTACGCGTCAGGGAATTTATTTGATGCCCCTGTGGAGGCAGTCGGGCGTAGACGAAAATAAAATTCGACTTTGATCTTCATTCGGGACGAAATTCCAATATTTTTCACATTGATGTTTACTCATTGAACCTATTGTTCGTTGGATCAAATAGGATTTGACGAAATCTAATAGAATTAATAGTCAAAGGATAGACCCGGTAAAGTTATTTTCTAAAAATAAATCTATGCACTCACATATTTTCTCCGTTCCACTTAACTTTCAATAAGAGATATGAAACCTAACCCCAAAATCATATGCGTAACAGAATTTTACAACTAACTCTACCTTACATTTCCCTAATCCTAAACATAATTCGACCTAACCTAACCTTAATTATAACTTCACTAGTTTCGTGGTCCGCTTGACCATTTAATATATTTCAATTAATTAAGGTTTTTAGTTGAGATACACGTCAGTGTCACGAGCGGGATTCGAACCCACGATTTTTGCCTAGATACAACGCTGCTCTACCTTAATTATAACGATAACTATACCTGATGTAATATAAGCCGTCCCTAAAACTAACCCTACCTAACCTAACCCTAATCCTAACCACACCACTATTTAATCAAACCCTTCCTCTACCTAACTTTGCCATAATTCTATTACGGACCCGGCCTAATCATTAATTAAAAGACTTAACTAATCAAACCTGATTTGTCGCTAACCATTACCCAACCTCTTCTACCAACTACCAACCCACACAGAAGAGAGCAAGAGAGAGAGAAAAAGAGAGAGAGAGAGAGAGAGAGAGAGAGAGAGAGAGAGAGAGAGAGAGAGAAGCAAGAGAAGAAGGAATATAGAAAACCTACAGAAAATAATGATAAAGGGATGGATTTTTGGAAATATGTACACTCGCAGAAACAAACAACAAGAAAAAACAACAATAAATGCATAATTAAATAGAAACTATTATAAAATTAAAGTAACGTAAAAACGTAAAACTAAAAATTTTGTAGTAATCACTGCATATAATAAGTAACCTTCACTTTGAATATACAATACAAATAAATGGTGATATCTCAGTCAAGACCTTTTGATTTTAACAACTTTGTATTTACATTGTTGTGAGAAAAGCGCATTTAGCGATAATTGACGGACCACTATTGTTTTTTCATCAAAACCAATCAATCCTTTGATCTCTGACCACCAAGCTTCTAACTGTGTTTGTTCCACCGAACTTTTGCGCGGCTGAAGTTTCTCGGTCAATCTGTTCCAGTTGATATTCTTGTCGGAACTTCAAACGGAACTGTTTGCGGAAAAAAAAATTTGTTACGGTTATTATTTTTATATAATTTTGTGGATTATTAAGTGATCAGTTTATTATTGTGTTGATATATACGGATGGGAATTGATATTATAAATAATTCCCTAGTTTTCGTGGTCCGCTTGACCAATTAATATCTTTCAATCAATTAAGGTTTTTAGTTGAGAAAAAAGCTAATGTCACGAGCAGGATTCGAACCCACGACCTTCGGCTAGTTACGCCGCTACTCTCGCTACTCTACCACCTGAGCTATCTTGACTTCGATCTACATGGACACTAACTTCCCATATCAACCAAATTCAAAAGGTGGGGTGTGTGTGGATCGAAGTCACGATAGCTCAGGTGGTAGAGTAGCGGCGTATCTAGCCGAAGGTCGTGGGTTCGAATCCCGCTCGTGACATTGGCTTTTTTATCTCGACTAAAAACCTTAATTAATTGAATTATAAATAATGTTATTCAGGCATTATTTATAAATAACCTTTTATTAAAATCATGTCGATTTAGTCCATAATACACGTGGCCAACCTCCTTTTTTTTAGTAAATATTTGTAATCGTTATAATTTATGCTTTTTGTTGTTTGCTCTATATTTTTAAAAAATATAAGATATAGCTCAATAAAAAAAAATATATATTAAACTAATTTAAACAATTTGACCAAAAATGTTGCTATGGAAACAAGGAGGAAAATAATCACTTATTTCGGAGTATTTCCTCCTTCGACGAAGCATCGATTTTATGAGATTTTGGATGTAATGCTATGGATTATTTTACAGGGCCATTCTTAATTCCTACAAATTCTCTGGCATCACTGGGCGACATTTTACCCTCTTTGACAGCTCGTCCCAAAGGAGGTCGATGTCGGGACTACATGCTAGCCCCTCCAAACATTGAATTGAAGCCAGTTCCTAGTAATCACGAACGATGTGTGGGGCGTTGCATTGTCATGAATAAAAACAAAACCGTCTCCCAGTTAGTGACTTCTAAGGAACAACTTCAGTTAACACCTCTTCAATGTATCGAGCAGTTGTTATGGAACTCTCGCTGAAACTCAAGTTTTGCGACCTTCCATAGAAATGTTTATATATATAAATATTTGTACAGTAACATATTCGTATTGTAAATGTGATTTAAAAAAATTTTCACACGGTCACAACAGTAAACTAATACCAACGCTGCACCCGGAGAACGGGTCATGAGAAACCAGCGAATGCTGGCATTCAGTGAGAAGGATTAAGGGGTGATGAGGTACCGAGGCCATCGTCGATTAAAGCGACGTGGCGGGTTCTCGGAATGGGAATGGGTAGAGAGGACTCGGGCAGTAGGGCTAGGACAGATGGAGAGGTTGGCGGGAAACTTTTGGAATCGGGAACAGATCAGTTCGTTAACAAAAGGAATGTTGGGGTGGTCGTTGTAGATAGTGAGGGTAGTGACGTAATAAAGAGGTTTGACTATTTGTCTGAGGACTTTCGATTGGAAGGTTGGATGCGTTGGATGTTGGACGGCTTGGTAGAACCCCACAGTCCCACACCTTATGTCCTTTCGCAGTAGTCTTGTTTGGTTAGTTTAGTTTTGACGGTCCAAGTCCTCCAGTTATGTCGTTGTGTCTTAAGTCATATATCAATTTATCAAACGAAAATAATGGAAATGGCTAATCTGTAACTCAAGGTGGGGAATTAGGAGGCTGATAGGTATCCTGACGGGCCATTGCCCCTTGAGAAGACACCTCTTCATAATGGGTATTTTACCATACCCGTTTTGCCGCTTCTGTGAAATAAAAGAAGAAACGGCACGGCACTACCTCGCAGATAGGTATGCCAGGCATAGATTTGAAACTTTTGAAGGAGAGGACATTGCCAAATCACGCCCCAAGATAAAATGGTCCAAAATCTTGGGGTTTGTGAACAGGTCCAAGAGGTTTATGCAGGCCACGTGAACCGACCAAGTCCCGGACCTTTTAGGGATGGGGTACGAGTCAACCCAGGCATTTAACCCCTCGGGTCTTGGTCGCCCACTCTGCGTAATATATATATATGTACTTTGCAATGTCAGAGGTTCTGGGCCTGTGGCCGGCCTTCCCGCACGTAATCCTGCTTCTGAAACTCTACGGCTTAAGTTAAACATTTTTGTTTGTTGGTTTTTTGAAGTCTTTGCGTAGAATGTCGATTACGGAGCATATTCGAAACAATGAAACTATCATCTCTCTGAGATTTGGTTTGATCCTTGCTTTCTTGAGTGACCTCCAGTATCTTGTAGCCGTGGAAGACCCTTCGGTGGCCACATACCTTGATTTCTTCCATCATTCAACAATGCTTATCTCTAGGCAAATCTGTACCAATTAAAACTTTCCCTCAAACAAGTTTAAAACTTAAATGTGGTACCACATAAAACATCAAACCCCCGGAACCCATCAAAGAAGAGATTGACTATTCATAGACATATTTACAAAATCCAATTGTAAACAGAAGTAGGAGATTTTATCTGTGTTTTGTGTATCTCTAATCCTTTAATACGTCGTCAATGTCTAAGAGATAATTAAAAATATTACGGGTCCTTGCCTTTTGCCTCTGAATGTATATCAGGAAATTCATCAATGCAAATGAGACACATTCGTATAATTTGTTTGCCAGTCCAGAGGCGTTAAATCACAAGGGTTTTAAAGGAGGAAATAGAGACGGATTTACATTTAATCAGTCGATGACAGATTGAAAATGATGGTGGAGATTATCTTGTTCAATAGTTCAAATGAGTCATCCATCCGATCCCTTATTCCTTTTCGCCCTTTCCCTTCCTGTGACCTTTGAGTGACGAAAAATAAATTAAAATCACGACGAAATGGCGCGAGAGAATTAAGCTAAACCGTATACAAACACATTACTTTTCTGTCGTTTAGGTGTAATAAAAGCAGTACTTACCGTTTCTCGGGAAACGGCCGTTACCATCCGAAATTCAATTAACCAAAAATATAAAGCATCAATTATCAAATATAATTCTCCTAAGAAGTATAATAAGTCCCTGTGAAATTTAGAACCAAAAAGTTAATTATCAGATTGCATTTTAACACATGTCGTAAACTTAAGTAGGATATTTCATCATATTAATGCTTTAAAATACTAATATTAACCCTTAAGAAAATGAGTATTTCATAAAATTAAAAGCTGTAAAGTTAGAAATTTTTTATTAATAATAATTACAATTAATTAAGGTTTTTAGTTGAGATGAAAAAAGTTAATAGCACGAGCGGGATTCGAATCCACGATCTTCGGCTAGATACGCCGCTGCTCTACCACTTGAGCTATCGTGACCTCGATCCACTCGGACATCAACTTCCTATCTCAACCCCACCTTATGAGTTTTCCGTCCTTTGGGGGGTTGAGATAGGAAGTTGATGTCCGAGTGGATCGAGGTCACGATAGCTCAAGTGGTAGAGCAGCGGCGTATCTACCCGAAGATCGTGGGTTCGAATCCCGCTCGTGCCATTAACTTTTTTCATCTCAACTAAAAACCTTAATTAATTAACCCCAATATATGCCCGAGCTTTTGTTACAAATTATTGAGCATAGTGTTAATGCTTTGTGAAGCTTTATTGGCATAATATTCTTTAAGACTATTTTCAATTGCTGTGTCTATATTTTTTTGTTCTGTTTTTTGTGGTCATATATGCTTGGTCTTATTTTTTTTACCCATGATACTGTGTTTTAAAAAAATTAACAAATAACCTTTTCTTTGTATGAAAGCAGAAAACAAATGAATAAAATAAAATTATCTGTTTATATTTTTTTATTTTGTGGTGGAATGCGTTTGTGCCTGTTGGTGCGAGTCTGGTGCGTGATCCATTTCGCTGATTTGACCCAGTCACAATTTAAATTATTGCACAAAAATTTATATCTGAAACGATGTCCTGCCGCTCTGCTACCACTTATAATGGAAATGGAGCGATCAGGACAGTTGTTTTAGACCTTGTGAGAAGAAATAAAAAATAAACCACAGCAAAAAAATACAAATAAACACCCTTTTTCGGTTTTTTTGAAATAAATAATACAGAATAAATTCCTTTTTTTAAATTAAAAATAAATAACACAAAATAAATACCTTTTCTATACTTAAAATTAATAATAACGATTAAAACCTTTTTTCAAAATTAAAAATACTAAACCAATACTTTTTCTTCAATTAAAATGAATGACATTGAGCCGGCAATAATAAAAAATAATCAATTGACAGAAATAAAATAATGAAAATAAAAATGTTCTTGGAACAAGTGATTACCCTGCCAGTGCAGCTCGATGAAAGTCGAAGGTAAATAGCTGTCGAACTCAATCGAAGCCGGTTGCCCAGTCCGATGTGCCTGAAAGATCTCCTCTGTTCAGAAAAAATTCCGTTGAATCCAGAAAGGTATATATTTTGTCGTCCCCGGGGAAAAAGACGAGAGCGCAATACCGCAAAGGCGAGAAGCAACCTTTCAGGACGCCACACGTTCCTTGTCTCCCGGAGCCGCCGCGCGTCAAGCGAATCCTGGTGCACTCGCGCTCCAATTTGGAAGTTGTTATAATGTATTGTTAAATTTAAACAATGTTTGTAAATCCCTGGCCCTGAAGATGATCTCAATAAAGATCGAAACGTTGGCACGATAAAGAAAATGTTTTTCTGAAACCTACATCACACNATATATATATTACGCAGGGGGGCTTCAAAGGCCCGAGGGGTTAAATGCCGGGGTAGACTCGTACCCCATCCCTAAAAGGTCCGGGACTCGGTCGGCTCACGTGCCCTGCATAAATCTCTTGGACTAGTTCAAGAACCCCAAGATTTTGGACCATTTTATCTCGGGGAGTGATTTGGTGATGTCCGCTCCTTCAAGGATTTCAGATCTAGACCTAGCATACCTATCACACTCTGCGAGGTAGTGCCTTGCCGTTTCTTGTTTATTTGGCAAAAATGGCAAAAAGGATCTGGTAGAATATCCATTACGGAGAGGTGTCTTCTCAGTGGGCAGTAGCCCGTCAGGATACCTATCAGCCTCCCAATTCCCTTCCTTGAGTTAGATATTAGCCATTTCGATTTTGCTGGTTTGATTCCATTCCTTAAGGAATTGTTTCATACCCCAGTTTTCAATACTCTCTTTCGCTGTGCTCATAGAGTGAGGCATTACCGGTTGTGGCCCGACAAACTCAGTATTAGAGCATTCTTTAGCCAGGCTATCCGCCTCTTCATTGCCATGGTGTCCTTTATGTGCAGGTATCCAAATAAGGGTTACCTTGTTCTCAAACCTAAAATAGATCCTATTGATAAGATCTACATTTTCCTCCACCAGTCTAGAGGTTGATAAATCTTTTTGTACTGAACTAAGACTAGCCTGACTGTCAGAATGAATTTTAATATATTTTCCCTTAATTTTATTTTCCGTAAGTGTTCTACAACACATATTAATGGCCCAGATTTCCGCCTGAAAATCGGAGGTGTTATTGCCAAGAGGGTAGGAGATGCTCATTCCTAGTTTAGGTATGTAGATTCCTGAACCGCTACCTTTGCCTTTGATGAATGTACCATCTGTATAGCATTGTGTTCCTGAGTACTCATCGTCAACAAGACAAGAGGATCTTTAACGTCCACACCTAGCCTATTCGGCCTTATCGGACGTTTTGATTCTCAAGATGAGAGCTGACGCACTTCTGCATACGACGGAATGGTGTTACCGCCGCAGCATTGGTGTAGGAGGTTTTCCAGCCCCTAAAGGCCGGTACAACCACGATCTCCGCTTGTCCACTCCGAAAACTACCCAACCAAACCAACCAACCATCTGTATAGCAGTCTTAACCGACGTTAACCGGTGTGCCGGTGTTCTTTTGTTGAAGAAACTCATTTTTGAAGGGGGTTGGGACCAAATTCACGGTCGCCGAGATCTGATCCCGCTCCTTCCATTGATGAGTCCCGTGTCAATTTCTTTCAACTCCGGCCACCGGTCCCCTAGGCGTCAGAAAAAAGTCCAGAGGCGACGGTGGGGATCGAACCCACGAGTGTCTGACGCCTTAACCCCTCGGCTACCAAGACCCCCCTTGGTTGATGATACAACGATTCTTACAAGGAATTAGGACCCCCCAAATTAACACTCAACACATACAACAACACCGGAATGAATTAACAGTATGGTTCACAAAGTGGAGAATGAAGATAAACCTAACAAAAAGCGTACTGATAAATTTTACATTACGTAAAAATATCTGTCCTGCACTTTGTGAGTTGACTGTTCATGGATAAACGAATGACTTGGAATCCCAACACAAGACTGAAAATACAGGAAACAAACCGACATTATAAATTATTAGTTAGACAACTTGACTCAGATCGAAATTAGAGATTGAAAACATGCTATTATTTTACAAGAAAATGATAAGACCTTTCTCGGCACATACAATAATCTAGTACGACAGTTATTACTTTCAACCCTACATGAAAATCCTTCAAGACGATTTGAAGCGAAAGTGGCCCGTTACATTTCCATTGAGACCAACAAGAAACTCAAATGACAACATATTTACTTAATACAATATTTATAGTTGTAAATGTCAAATAATGTAGTAAAAAAGACAGTGTATTTAAAAACGTCATCTAAAATGCCGATTTTCCAGGTTTATTTCTACAAAAACAGTGCTTAAATTTTTTTAAATGTAATCTCTGTAGTGAACCAAAAAAAGTCGATTCTAATCCTGGTCACGCTACGTACCAAGGAGGAATACAAATAGAACAACCCCTCCCACAAAAAAAGGTAAAGAAAGGGCACTAGCGGCAAATCATAAAACGTAACAAACCGGACCATTCTCTCCCTCCGAGCACTGTCGGTTTATGCGATTATGTTGTTTACGTTAGATCCTGGAAGGATAACGAGAAAGAATACCGGCCCACTTCATCACCCACCCGAACGGTCGCTAACGATCGGGCAAAAACTAAACTGACATCCAGAGAGAAAAAGATAAGGACAACGGGAGTGAATGATTAATGCTCCACTCGAGGGGATCATCGTCAAATCCAAGATCATTAAGAAAGAGAAGGACTGAATGATAGCCTAGAAGCATGGCAGAAATGTTTATCCAGGATAAATATGTTTTTTTCTCTTTTTTTATCTCGGTCGGCGTTGCATAAATAATGGCCGTTTCCCTCTCGCAATACACGCCATCCATCTCATGACCTTTTTTCTCTACATTTAAAATATTTATATTTAAAACGATTCAATCAGGGAAAACGGTCATCCTGGTACGTTTTTAATGAAGGGCTTAGTTAATATACTCCAAGGTTTATTCATAGACTATTTTGTAACACGAATACATACAAATTTAAATATTTTAATTTCGCGATAGTGTTTAACTTGCTGTCTACAAGTCACGACTGGTTCAGATTTAGGAATATGATATTTTTACACAGTTATGTTAGTAAAAAGCTCAGAATGTTCCGATATACAAGCAATATTATAAAATAAATCTACAGACACATAAACATAAAATCAAACAAATAAATACATACATATACATATCAAAAGTACGCCTCAAGGGTCTGGTCTATCGCCGATACTGTTCAATATCTTCATGCACGATTTCCCCACCCCAGAAAATGTCAATGTTGCAACATTCGCGGATGACTCAGTAGTGTATTCAACAAATGAAGATATTGATGAGGCGCAGAACTGTGTTCGAGCAGCCTTAGAAACAATCACTTCTTTCTGCACAGCGTGGAAGCAGGGCATCAATCCCTCCAAATGTGAGGCAAAAGTTTTCACGCTAAGAAGACCCAACATGCCCTCTGTACTCTCCATACAAGGAACTCCATGGAACCCACCTGACAGCGCCATCAAGTACTTGGGTGTGTACTTAGATGGAATTTTCTCATCAATAAGAAGCTATCGGAGGGGTACACTCGATTGGGCATGTTCTGCATGATAAACCGAAAGTCCAAACTAAATATAGAAGTCGGACTCCTGCTCTATAAGTCCCTAATAAGACCTTTGGTGCTCTACGGTTGTGAGGTCTGGGGAGCGGCTTCCACTTTGAAACTAAAAAAGATCCAAATTCTGCAAATCAAAGTACAAAGGGATCGCTATGGATGGAGAGTGGTTTGTCCGGAATGCCCTGCTTCACCGCGAGTTTCAACTGGAGCATCGAGGAACACATCAGGACGAGGGTTAGGACGTTTCACACAAAGCTTCCCCAGGTGCAGAGAGCAGTCCATGTAATTTATTCTTATTTATTTATTATTACTTTTTTAGCGCAAGCAAAACATAACAACATGAACATCCAATACGCATTCCCATAAATAAACATCATTCTTGCAGTTGATACATTCCAATCATTTTATTGGGAGTACTCAATATTCCTTCATTGAGCTGCATAAATAACAAACCAATCTGGGGTCGAGGGGTACTTTTATAAATATTCCGTCATATTTTCAGATGACTTTCAAATCCTCACAACATGTACCGCCCACTTTTCTATGTTAGAAAGTATTCCAAACTCATTTGTAGATCTCACCAACTTCCCAATTTTCAACTTACAGGCCTACCAATCTTCCCTCTTCTGATGTACAAAATTCACGAACAACTGCTTTTAAAACGTTACTAGCCATCCTAGATTCATACAGAACCATTCGTTGTTATTGTGTCTTCATAATTCCCTGATTGAACAGAATTTCAGAGTTGTTCTGCAACAATAAACAACAAAGAGTATTGCCTGGGCATATTCCTGGACATTTACTTCGGCTTGTCCTACATCCTGGCACCTAGGCTGTCTTAATAAGTGAAACACTTCGTGTGCACCCTTTATTACCTTATCTTGGAATCATATTTAGCTGACCGCTGCTTCACAGTGAGGTACCATATGCCAGATCAGTATAGTGGTAATATACATAGTCACTGGCACTCTCAACACGACACGCAAGAATGGCACAATTACACAGAAGACAAACACTTAGAGTGAGTAGAAATACGTTGATTGAATATAAAAAATATATTTTGCATTGTATAAATTTACTTTTCCACATCCTAAATGTATTTGTTAAATGGAAACAAGTTTGTAAATCCCAGGCCCTGAAGATGATCTCAATAAAGATCGAAACGTTGGCACGGTAAAGAAAATGTTTTTCTGAAACCTACATCACACCAGACCACATCTCACGATTTCTGAATAAATATACATAGTGTGCATGTACATGGATAGCCTTTATTATCATCCTCCACTGTCAACAACAATAAGGAACTACTGACATGACTTAACTCCTTTTATCGAGTGCAAGCGTTAGCTGGTTTCTCTTATGGCTATATATACCCTCTGTCTTACGTTTACACGCCCCCTTGCGGAGATCAAAAAAATCAATGTAACGAGCGGGATTCAAAAATGTCAAAAAAGGAGGGAAAATTCAAAAGGTGGGATTGAGAAGGGAAGTTGGTGCCTGAGTGGATTGAGGTCACGATAGCTCAAGTGGTGGAGCAGCGATCTAGCCGAAAATCGTGGGTTCGAATCGTGACATTGACTTTTTTATCTCAACTAAAATCCTTAATCAATTGAATGATATTAATTAGTCAAGCGGATCACGAAAACTAGAGAATTCTTGTAAATTTTTTTTTGTTTCTTTACTATTTTCATTCTGAACGAACTACCAGTATAGCATCCTCATATCGCGGCTTGGTGAATCTACAAAATCACGTTCAGAAAAAATAATTATTATTGAAAAGTCGATTAAAATAAAAAATATTTATTATTGTATTGGAAAAGATCACCAATCTATACATTTATTGGACAGTTACATTAGTGAATTATTTTATAAAATCCTTCTAATCTCTAAATTATATTCAATATAAACTTAATAATAATTTTATTTCGCCAGCACCATTTTAATATGGCTTTACTCGATTTTACAGTATTTCTCCTTTTATTGTTTATTTTCGCTTTAATATCAGTAAAAGTATTACCACCACCCTACATGAAAGGGCTGTCAATAGTTTACATAAATACAAAACGAGCAGCCCCATTGGTGTGTTTCATTGGAGTTATCATTGCCGAAATAAGTGTGAATCTTGCCTGATAACTCGGATTTCTACATTCTCCTGTGAAAATGGAAATTATCTAAACTGATTAATTCGGCAATTCAATTATAGCAGAGACGCTCCAATTCATTTGAATGGGATGTTGTTTGAGATCCGCAAAAGAAAAGCTGTATCCGTTTTTCCCTTTTTTTTTCTTCTACTTCGGCCAGGAAACAATGCCGGACACAAAGCAGAAAGCTGTCATCCTTCTTTCTATAGGTCTTTGTATTAACGTCTTGTATCCTCGAGCAAGTTTTTCGCAGTTTTTTTGTACCGGGAAAGAGGAAAACGGCGGAATATAGCAGGCTCGATAAACGAGACATAACAATCGATTGTGCAAACTTGATTAAAAGTAAATCCAACTATAATTTTGGTTAATAAGTCTCATCAGATCAATTGTGTATTATAACAAAGTTTGGCAGACTTAAAGCGGCTTTAGAAGGAAAAGTTGCAGTATAAAAACCATCACTGCTTTAGCGCACATCCGAGTAAATTTAATTCAATTTAATTCTGCAACTTTAACTAACTGCAATGAAAAATGGCAAAAAGGAGTGAAATATTCAAAACGTGGGGTTGAGATGGGAAGTTAGTGCCCGAGTGGATCGAAGTCACGATAACTCAAGTGGTAGAGCAGCGGCGTATCAAGCCGAAGGTCGTGGGGTTCGAATCCCGCTCGTGACACTGACTTTTTTATCTCAACTTAAAACCTTAATTAATTGAATGAGATTACTGGCTCAAGCGGTTCAAGAAAAATAGTGAATTTAATGAATTAAAATGAAGTATAATTCCCTAAAGCTCTCCGTGGCCATTTCAATTGTCGCCGAGAATCAAATAGATTACACGACATTTGAAAAATGGCAAAAAGGAGGGAAAATTCAAAAGGTGGGGGTTGAGATGGGAAGTTAGTGCCCGAGTGGATCGAAGTCACGATAACTCAAGTGGTATAGTAGCGGCGTATCAAGCCGAAGATCGTGTGTTCGAATCCCGCTCGTGACACTGACTTTTTTATTTCAACTTAAAACCTTAATTAATTAAACCTGATAAAAAATTTACTTTTTTTAAACATNATATATATATATTGTACATATTACAAAGCGTTTTAACCCGGTCACAGAACTAAAACTAATGCCCGCGCTGCAGCTGAGGACACATGCCAAGAGAAACCAGCCAACGCTGGCACTCAGAGTGAGGGGTTAATGGACAAGGAGAGCTTGAGGCCAGTGTCCATTCTCGGGATGGGAATGAGTATAGAGGGCTCGAGGTTGACGGTTAGGATGGATGGAGAGGTTGGTGTGAAACTTTTCGAATCGGGAACGGATCAGTTCGATGACAAAAGAAATGTTGAGACCGTTGTAGATAGTGAGGATATTGACGTAGTAAGGAATTTTCATGATTTGTCTGAGGATTTTTGATTGGAAGGATTGGATGCGCTGAACGTTGGATGGCTTATTAGACCCCCAGTTCCACTCCATATGTCCAAATTGTTCCCAGTGAAATCTTGAGTAAGTTTAGTTTAGTTTTCACTCTCAAGACAGATTTCGGTCCTACAAGTCTTCCGTTACGTTGTCCTCTCTTAACTCTTGTGTAGGGATTGTACCTTAGCCTTATATCTAGGCATTGTCCAAAATCTTTCTCACTTTAAATGGAAGTTGGTACCTCTTTGTTGTTGATGTACATGGAGGGCAAGACTGATTTTTCGAGGTGACCTACACTGAGTGCATTTTTCTTCATTCGGTCTCGTCCTCCACTTTTGGGAGATTTCCAAACGTTTATTGTTGTCTGATGAGGTTTATTGAAATTTCATCCTTGATGGACTGAATGGGAGCAACAGAATACCCCGAAACGGATACAGGCATAAGAATGTTGAACGTTAAAAGTTCATCAAGGATGTTATTTTAATGTACTTTTTTAATATACACATTATATNTATATATAACAATCTGTATGGGTGGAAAGTTAAATTACTTGCTTCTTGTTTCTTAACTGTTCGTACGTACGTACGCGCGCGCGCATGTGTTTGTGTGTAATTTTTATATTTCTTTGAAAATAAATTACAAAAACCTACAACTGTGATCATCTTTGATCTTTCTGTTCATGTTATGTGATTTGTGTTAGTCTTTAATATCAGGCTAACAGATATTTGACATTCCGTACAGCCAGAAAACGCGTAGATTTTTTGTAGAAAAGCCAGTTTTATTTTGAACATTTAGGAAAGGTCACTACACAAGGCATCCAGATGATTCATTGGGAAAATTGGCTCAGCTATAGCAGTGTACCTCGTACCTCAATGCTCGTCATAACAAACGGGATCTTCCTGATATTTGACTCGGCCTATTCATGAAATAGATCATTGTTTGGAACGGAGCGTGCAAATTGAACGGGGCGAACTTGGCTCCGATGAAGATTGCTTTCAATCAAAACTCTACGAATTCAAAGAGGCCCTAGTTAGAGCTCCGATTATGCCCTGATTGTCTAAGGGAGCCCATTAGGGTTAAAGGCTATTGAGGTCGCTATTGTGACAAGTTCCTATTGCTCGAACGACCGCATGGCTCAAAAGCGACTTTGACACATTTTGTTACTTCCGAGTACGAAGTTCAATTACTATTTTAATTAATAGCGAGATAATTTGTCGTATTGGCGAACGTCAATGAGTTCGGAAAAGTCGAGTTGAGACAATGAGGAAAATAACCCACAGGGAAAAACATCGAACATTAACATGTTGACCTGGTATCAAACTGTTGAAAACCCATTAGTTACTGTAATCTTAACATATTATTTACTTACGACAGTACTTTAAATATGCAACAAGTACACACAAATTGAAAACCATAATGTGCTTTTGTGAATGTGTACAAAAGTCCGTATGTAACCAACAGGGTCGAAAACGGGAACTCATGAGAATGTGGTGCAGCGACCGCCTAGACGAGAACACCCATTGGAATGCTGTTTACTGATGAGTCACGTTTATGTCTGTATAGTGATAGCATTGCGCCGGACGGTCTAACGAGAACAGGGGATGCGTACAATGCCCCAGTTCTTGCTACCTTCAGTTTGTAGTAGGCGTGTCTGGGCTGGGGTTTACACTGGAGTACGAACTGGACTCATATTGTTCTAGGCAATCTCACCGAAGTACGTTTTACTCACGAAATTAACGAGGAATATATTCCTCAAACCAGGGATCTGATTGATTGGGATTTCCGATTTCCGGATGACAATGCCAGATCTCATTGAGGCAGAGTTGTTCATCATTGCTTGGAAAACCTGAAAATTAATTTTCCTTGCAAAAATCATAATTTCTAATAAATTTTAATGCAATTTATACTGAAAATAAAATAAGATGGTATAGAAAGTAAATACTACAACATTGGTTATACCGCTATTTATTTTTGAGCAATCTATTTTGCTAGCATGGGGGCGATGTTAAGTTCCCAAAATGTTGTATGCCCAATGGCAATATACATATTCCAGTTTATACCAAGAACAGGATCGATCTAAAGATAGAGCTACGGGCAGAAATGTAGCGCGTTTGGATAAGGGATGATCGCAAGGAAACGCAAAATTTTTTAAGTAAGATCTTCATTAGAAAGAAAAAGTTCGTGTCACAAGTAGGATACGAACCAATGACCTTGGCTCAATACGCCGCTGCTGTAACCACTTGAGCTATCATGACTTACTTCGAGAATGAAACAGCACTGTCAGCAAGTGAGTGCATGATGGCCTCTAGCGGTAGATCTGGGTTCTTTGATGTAAAATGCGGTGTTTCACAAGGCTGTCTGCTAAGCCGCATCTTGTTCTCCATATATTAAACAAGCTCGTTGTCGTTCTGGGTAAAGAAATGGAGATCGATGGCATAATTCTCCCTGTCATGCTTGCGGAAAGCATAGAAGATTCTTACGGATTGTTAACGATGATTATATTATTTAACATTGCTTTAATTTTTGAAAAAAAAATATCGAAGTCATTTGGAAGGCAGAATTGTGACGCTTGGCCAGAAATTATTTTAATATCTGCCATACCCATGTTATGGGTGCCTGCCAAATAATGTAAAGTGACGAGTGACTAAGGAAAGCATGTTACAATTTTTTTTTTAGCAAGAAACAAATTTTAAATACAATCGGTGATCCCACATCCGTAGAAATCTCTTGTGAATTATATCTCATCTTTGTTTACACTGTCAAAACTCACATGAAATATGTTAGGTTTACAATAATACCAAAGACTATTGATGTATATACATTTGACTTTTTTGTTGGTATAAGTGTTTGAATATCATATTGTCTCTGTTTGTAACAGGATAAGAAAATTCTGGAATTATTTCGTTTTGAAGCTTAAAATGGAAGTTTAAGTAAACCCTGATTTAGGGTGTATATAAAAATTTAAAGCTATCTGGATCTGTAAATTTAAACAGAGATCCCAAATGGGAACGCAATAAAGAAGAGAACAGAGCCAGGCTGTTAAAGTTGTTAAAGATTTTAAGCCTTCCCTTGAGTTTCAAAAGACAGGTGAAATAATGCCTTTAGCTATATTAAATTTGAACATGAAACTGTACATCCGAGATTTTTTTTACATAAACTTTTTTCAAGTTTTTTTACGGAACTCTGTTGATCGGTGTGAATTGATGTATAAAACGTTTGTTAACATGTCGAAAAAATACAAAATTCTTTTCTGTACAATTGTTTTTAATAACGATTTCAACAGTATATACGAAATGCAATTAAAAAGTTACATTTCGGCTAAATTTCGCAATAGAAAAAAGCGTGATAGATGATGATAATTGATGTGACAGGAAACTGATGGTGTTATCCGTTCTAAGGTTCTATAATCTTGAATCGATTCTCTGACAGCTCGAATAAAATATCTATTTATAGAATGAGGGTAGGTCCAAAATATCCGTTTATAAATTTATCTCCGATTACATTTTAAAGATTAATGCTTTCAATACAATTTTTTAATTGCTCTATTTGTTAACAACATAAACATCATACAGAACCGGCATAAGAACAATTATTGTCGTTCGTCGTCAACTGATTCAGCATGTTCAACGACCCGCAGAACAACTCCCATCATCAACCTTCACATATATTAATCTTTTTACGTAAGGTGTTGATTGAAATGAAAAAGTTAGTGACTTGAGCGGGATTCGAACCCACGGCCTTGGGGGGCCTATTTATGTCACTAACCTTTTCATTCAACCATAAACTTACATAAAAATATTAATTAATTAAATGAAGTAATTTGGTCAATAGACCACTAAATATAATGGATTTAACATATCACTAGAGTGAGAAAAATGGCAAAAGGAGGGAAAAGTCATAAGGTGGGGTTGAGATGGGGAGTTGATGTCCGAGTGTATCGAGGTCACGATAGCTCTGTGGTAGAGCAGCGGCGTATCTAGCCGAAGGTCGTGGGTTCGAATCCCTCTTGTGCCATTAGATTTTTTTCATCTCAACTAATAACCTTAATTAATTGTAAAGTATTAATTGGTCAAGCGGACCACGAAATTAGTGAATTTAATGAATTAAAATGAAGTACACTTCACTAAAGCCTCCGTCGCCATTTCAATTGTCGTCGAAAATCCAAACCGATTACACGACATTTGAAAAATGGCAAAAGGTGGGAAAACTCATAAGGTGGGGTTGAGATGGGGAGTTGATGTCCGAGTGGATCGAGGTCACGATAGCTCAGGTGGTAGAGCAGCGGCGTATCTAGCCGAAGGTCGTGGGTTCGAATCCCTCTTGTGCCATTAGCTTTTTTTCATCTCAACTAATATCCTTAATTAATTGTAAAGTATTAATTGGTCAAGCGGACCACGAAATTAGTGAATTTAATGAATTGATTTAATTTTTGGAAAAAAATCCATTAATTTGGAAGGACGCTTAGTCAGAAATTGTTTCAATATCTGCCAAACCCATGTTATGGTTACCTGCCAAATAATATTTTGACGTAAGGTAACGAGAGATTAAGCAAACCAGGTTAAAATATTTCTTTTAGCAAGAAAAAAATTTAAAATACAATTTGTGATCCCACTTCCGTAGAAATCTCCCTCCACATATCATTGACGTTGTTAAAATCATGTTTACATAACTACAAACAAACTGTTAAAATAAATTATGTTTCTAATAAGATTTAACAATATACTGTAAGGTTCAGTGCTGGGACAGGTTCTTTTTTAATTTATATTAGTGATATTTTTATCACCAATGTAAATAATTCTAAAATTAGGTTTCTCTTATGTTATCTAATGTATGTTACATATTTTGATTATTTTGCTAGTTATTTTAATTGTGTTGAACTGGCACACGGGCACTACATCGGACAGACTGGAAGGAAACTAAGAGATCGATTCAAAGAACTTCTTAGATCCTTCAGAGACAATGACGGAAAATCAAATTACGCCACACTTAATACACTACAACGAACCAAAGACAATAGAAACAAGCATGACATTAATACACAACGCACAAAAAGGACGAAAACTAAACATACTGGACAACCTCGAGATATACGAACAAATAACGCTTAAAGACGGAAAACTTATAAACGCACAAACAAACTCACAATCACACACCACCTTCACACCAGTAAAAACACTTCATAACAAAAAACGAAAACGTTCAGAAGAACAAAACATCGCAACCAACACCAGGAAAAACAAAAAACCAACAACGCACAAATAATAACTGACAATGGAAATAACCGCCACCAAGACCGACCAACGAGCACGGAGACCACGCCCCCTAACGCAACGCCCCCAGCGACAAGCGACGGACGCAACAATATATAAACCCAACTCAGACTGAACGACAGACAGTTTTTCACTGAAGATGGCGTAATGCCGAAACGCGTTTGAATACCTCAAACAAAAACCCCGCGAGTGAAGACAGACCCACTAGTGCCCGTGTGCGAGTTCAACATGAGTTCGCCAACTCGCAGACAAAACCCCATCATCTACTATTTTAATTTTATTCAATTGGTTCAAAAATTGAATATTCCGTAAACTCAAATTCATCTTTCCACATAAACTAATAAATTTTGATATATAAAAACAATTTGGCATGGAATAATAGAGAAACTATTTTTGAAATATATAATTGAGATAATGTTAATCTTGTTAACATTATTTATAGTACATCGGTTATAGGACATTTTCTGGATATCTCGAACAGCAGTGGTACGAATAAAAACAGGCCAGAAACTTGTAGGACAATTTCAGCGATTCAGTTTTAAAAAATCCAACACGTTAAGTTTATAGAATAAATTATCGATTCTTTTTCATTTTCTGGTGTAGTTCCAACATTATTTTATTTACAAAGGAAATTAAATATATACTTACTAATTTATACAACTGATTGAGTGGTTGTAAGACAAAAAAACTTGTTTTATTCGAAAATGAATCATATCTTTTGATTTTTTCAGCAGATGGTATTGATAAATTCACTAGTTTTCGTGGTCCGCTTGACCAACTAATATCTTTCAATTAATTAAGGTTTTTAATTGAGGTAAAAAAGTCAGTGTCACGAGCGGGATTCGAACCCACGACCTTCAGCTTGATACGACACTACTCTACCACTTGAGCTATCGTGAATTCGATCCACTCGGACACTAACTTCCCATCTCAACCCCACCTTTTCAATTTTCCCTCCTTTTTGCCATTTTTCAAAACTCACGAAAAATAGTGAATTTAATGAATTAAAATGAAGTGTACTTCACTAAAGCTCTCCGTGGCCATATCATTTGTTGCCGAGAATCAAACAGATTACACGACATTTGTAAAAGTGTAAGGCTCAAGTTACTTTTTTATCTCAACTAAAACCCTTAATTAATTGAATGGTATTGATCAATGTTGCATCATGGAAAGTTTGAGAAAAAACATTTTTTCTATTTCGCCCCTGGTAAATTCTCATGAATTTATTTAGAAATCGTGAGATGCGGTCTTGATGTGATGTAGGTTTCAGAAAAACATTTTCTTTATCGTGCCAACGTTTCGATCTTCATTGAACTCATCTTCAGGGCTCACAGTGTTTGTCTTCTGTGTAATTGTAATTGCACTCTCGACACGACACCCAAGAATGGCACAATTACACAGAAGACAAACACTTTGAGCCCTGATGATGATCTCAATAAAGATCGAAACGTTGGCACGATAAAGAAAATGTTTTTCTGAAACCTACATCACACCAATACCGCATCTCACGATTTCTAAATAAATATCGATTATCGGTCACTAATCACCACATATTCCCATGAATGTTGAAAATTTCTCACATGAGCATACAATTAGCATAATTTTCCAAAGAGATTAAATATCCCAATTGTCCCGTAAGACGTTAGACCGCGCTGTCGAATTAGTGGATGGCGAGGGGGCAACACGCACCCTTTTGCCGACGCGGAGATAAGCCAAAGTAATTAATGACAGTTATTCCGCCCCCGACGGAGTAATTTTTTTAAAATACCATTTACCAGAAACATTTAATTAACACGACCTAATTACACTTCCAAATTAGAGCCCTGCCTGTTTAAATACATTGAAGGCCATGAAATACTACGGGCCTCATGGGGTTTAAAAGCTCAGGCCGCTATAAATTATACCGGCGGTTCAATTCGCGGAGTTGAGACCCTTCCATCAACATCCTTATTCATTAAATTGAAAACCTAATCAATTTTTAAGACAGTGAAAGACCTTGTCAAATACTCGGTAGAAAACTAACTTTATACGTGGATTTTATTGAATTCAGACGGATGTGTGTTTATGCTCCGGTTGTCAGTTGCGCTTGGTTGACTCGACCTCTGAGTCACACTTGTATGGCTTATCCTCTCCCTTGAGACTTTTCTCGCTCAGCGGTTCAGAAGGAAACGATCTATGAACAATTCTGTTTGATGAATAAGTTGCGAAGCTTCACGACATTAAGTTGACATTTTCGTTGAATGGTAGTAATTTTTGTCTGAATTAATTATTTCGATATGTATCAAAAAACTTAATAATTTTCTAGTGTATTAATAAAATAGTGGAACAATTATCATTGATACAGGACATACGTTTGCCTACTTTGGATGTTGGTGGTTTTTGGGCGAGATTCGGGATAGTAGAATGTGTTGTTATCAGAAGTAGAAGTATCATTATCCCATATACTGGCCAAGGTACTTCTGAATCACCTCAATTACTAAAAATAACCCATCTTGACAACCTTCTGCATCCAGTAAAGCTTCTTCACCAATCCACAACTTCTGAGGTTAGAATGTCATCAACTACCGAAACTACAACTGTCTCATCGCCTGAACTATTGTCATCCCATATCCTAGTTATGGTACTTTGGAAGCTGCTCAATTACCAACGTCGACTAAAGATAGCTCATCATCACAACCTTCAACATCCAGCGAGGCTTCTTCACCAACTCTGCCTACTCCTGAATCACCAACATGAAGGGAAAATCATACTCAACAACTATCCGGCTTGGACATCACCACTCCTACATGTCAAGGATTTTCTTTTTTTTCTTCTTTTTTTTTTTAATATGCTGGGGGAATATTTATAGCGGCGAACTTTCATATTGTCGCCAAACCCCTACTGCTCGAATATCCCATCGTTCAATGCGAGACAATTGGAAAAGGAAGAGGCTCTATGAGGAATGGTGGGGGTATCGGGTTTCGAGCGAAAAACGCAAAGGACGAAAGAAGTGGCCTGTAAGAGTCTGCGCAAACCAGAAAACAAGAAGTGTGTAATTTATTTTTTTATATCGTATGTACGATTTATACTTTTTTTAAAATTATATGAGCTCATAGTTTCGGCCAGAAGAGAATTAGTTTATATTTTTTATTATTTTATTTTGTATATAGACAAAGGTGAATTTTTTAAAAATAATTAAATATATTTGACTTTATAAGTAGGAAAGTATTATTTTATTTTTTTAATTATAGGAAAGTATTTGTTTATTTTTTTAATTATAGAAAGAATTATTCAATAAATAGTTTTATGTGTAGAGATTAGTGACCGTTAATTGATAGTAATTCAGATATCGTGAGATGCGGTCGGGTGTGATGTAGGTTTCAGAAAAAACATTTTCTTTATCGTGCCAACGTTTCGATCTTTTATTGAGATCATCTTCAGGGCCTGGGATTTACAAACAATGTTTACATTTAACAAATACATTTAGGACCGCACCCCTTCAAAACCAAACATATATAAACATGAAACAGCAAAATCTCACTGGCACTCTCAACACGACACACAAGGATGGCACAATTACACAGAAGACAAACACTTTGAGTGAGTAGAAATACTTTGATTGAATATAAAATATATTTTGCATTGTATAAATTCACTTATCCATATCCTAAATGTATTTGTTAAATGTAAACATTGTTTGTAAATCCCAGGCCCTGAAGATGATCTCAATAAAAGATCGAAACGTTGGCACGATAAAGAAAATGTTTTTCTAAAACCTACATCACACCCGACCGCATCTCACGATATCTGAATTAAAATAGTTTTATGGTGGAATTTATTTTATTTAAATTACCCTAACACTACAAGGACACACGTTTTCCTACTTTGGATGTTGGTGGTTTTTGGGCGAGATTCGGGATAGTAGAATGTGTTGTTATCAGAAGTAGAAAAACGTCATCTGCACAAATATTATACAGGATGGGACCTGGAATGCTTACTTGTGGGACGCAGAGTTGTTAACGTACACAACTGTACACAATCTAGTTTAGTATTAAATGTTTTAAACTTAGTTTTTCCTGTAATTTGGACATAAAAGAAAGGTGATGGAATATAGTCCAATGTGTCTGACTCAAAGTTGCGAAATTGTTATGCTTAATGGGATTATACACTAGGTACTTATCATAATCGATAGGCAAGAAGTTCCTGAGACCAGATAAAAGTCAAGTTAATTGAACCCCACAATTATGAGATATTTTGGATGGGTATTTATCGGAGGTATTAAGGGTAACGTCCTTTCTTAAAAATTAGATACTTTAGAAAGACCAGTTTTTAATCTTACTAACTAAACAGGGGCATTAATTAGAAGATGTTTTTCCATAGTAAGATACATGATTTCGTTCCAGACCAATATGCCAAAGATAGTCCCAAATGTCGGATATGTACACTATAGTGCATTTACACATCGCCTAAAGAAGTTTTGTCATCAAACCATTTGATTTGCATGCTGTTAATGTTTTCATAATCTCAGTATTATAATTATACAATTATTTTAATCTATCGCATATTATACAAGCAACATTTATAAACATAGGGAATCTTCCTAGGTAGAGAAGTAGTGATTGTGCTGACTAAAGATTGTTTTAAATTATGTTCATTATTTTTCGTGATCCGCTTGACAAATTAATATCATTCGATTAATTAATGTTTTTAGTTGAGATGAAAAAAGTCAGTGTCACGAGCGGGATTCGAACCCACGACCATCGGCTTGATACGCCGCTACTCTACCACTTGAGCTACCGTGACTTCGATCCACTCGGGCACTAACTTCCCATCTCAACCCCACCTTTTGAATTTTCCCTCCTTTTTGCTATTTTTCAATGGGGGTTGAGATGGGAAGTTAGTGTCCGAGTGGATCGAGGTCACGATAGCTGAAGTGGTAGAGCAGCGGCGTATCAAGCCGAAGATCGTGGGTTCGAATCCCGCTCGTGCCTATGACTTTTTTATCTCGACTAGAAACCTTAATTAATTATAATATATTAATTGGTCAAGCGGACCACGAAATTAGTGAATTTAATGATTACAAACGAAGTACACTTCACTGAAGCTCTCCGTGGCCATTTAACTTGTCGCCGAGAATTAAATAGATTACACGACATTTGAAAAATAGCAAAAAGGAGGGAAAATTCAAAAGGTGGGGTTGAGATGGGAAGTTAGTGCCCGAGTCGATCGAAGTCACGATAGCTCAAGTGGTAGAGAATCGGCGTATCAAGCCGAAGGTCGTGGGTTCGAATCCCGCTCGTGACACTGACATTTTTATCTCAACAAAAAACCTTAATTAATTAAGTTTTAAATTATATTATCTACTTTATAAAATCTTCCGTGTCTTCGAAGGGGATGTTACACGGTTTTGGTAATGTTAACCTCAACACTGTTTTTTTAATGTATGTACTATCTATTGAACTATCGTCTAGGACTACGTCGCACATCTTGCATCGTAAAAACAAAAGGACAAAAATGAATATTTGAAGAGGACATGAATATGTCTACCTATAAGAATCCTACTAAGATAGATATATTTATATACAGGGTGAATTGCTACTCGTGCTACAAACTTCTCAAGTAGATTCTTCACCCTAAAATGAACAAAAAAGTTCATATTGTCCATGGTCCGATTCTCAACCATTTCAGAGTAATTTCGCTTTTTATCGATTTTGAAAGATATCACGTCCTGGCGTCGGAAAATCGTGATATCTTTTAATCTAAACATTTCTCTTAAAATCTATAAGCACCGTTGAAATCCCCGTTAATTTTTAGAGAGAATCAAAATCATAATTCCATTGAAATTTTTTAATTTAATTTAATGCCCATTTAGTATGTAATGCTTAAGAAGTTTACAAACAGCTAGAAGGTCAAGGAAGAAAGACCCAAACGTTTTGCCACCTTCATCTTCTTATTGAAAAATTAACGGGGATTTCAACGGTGCTTATAGATTTTAAGAGAAATGTTTAGATTAAAAGATATCACGATTTTCCGACGCCAGGACGTGATATCTTTCAAAATCGATAAAAAGCGAAATTACTCTGAAATGGTTGAGAATCGGACCATGGTCAATATGAACTTTTTTGTTCATTTTAGGGTCAAGAATCTACTGGTGAAGTTTGTAGCACGAGTAGCAAGTCACTCTCAAACATTAGCAATCCTTGAACCACCATTTTTTCTCTTTTTGTCATCAACATCTTGGTCTCACAACCACTAAATAAGAAAATGACGAGTGCGTTGGAAGCGTTATTAAATCAGGTAGTTTTCCTCAAATTTGCTGCCTTCTGAGACTAAAATTAGAAACTCTGGATTACTTTATACACTTTCCGATTTACACAATTTTCCACTCTTTTTGTAGTTCTGGCTGAAATAAAACACAAAAAATTAGCCCAAACATTTTGCCACCGTCATCTTCTTATTGAAAAATTAACGGGAATTTCAACGGTGCTATTAGATTTTCAGAGAAATGTTTAGATTAAAAGATATCACGATTTTCCGACGCCAGGACGTGATATCTTTCAAAATCGATAAAAAGCGAAATTACTCTGAAATGGTTGAGAATCGGACCATGGACAATATGAACTTTTTTGTTCATTTTAGGGTGAAGAATCTACTGGAGAAGTTTGTAGCACGAGTAGCAATTCACCCTGTATATTATAGATATATTATAGAATTTTTTATGTTTATCGATCTGCCTTCAACAGATTGCATAAACCATATTTTATAAGTTTATAACATAATTTTTTGTATATGCACACCTACTTCTTATTTCATCACCCCCCGATAATGCTTATTTTTAGGGGAACTTTGATCTTTAGTTTTTGTCGATTTAAAAAATTTGTTATTTATGCAGATAAGAAGAGGAAATATATATGCAAAATATATTCAATTTTGTGTTGTAGATAGCAAATGTAGTCGAGAGTAACGTTATTTTCTTTTATACGCCTCACAAAAAAACCCCTGGGGTTTTAACAAAAAAATCTGAGGGGTGAAAACCTGACGAGCGCATGAAAAAATACGCTAAAACGCTAATGCATGTAAAAACAAATCTGTCAAATGCAAATAAGAGCGCGTTTCCACTGGAGCCGGTCTCTTTTGTCGGGGGTTTGAAACATTGTTGAAATGTATTTACACCCTCGGGTTGCCAGAGGCATGCCACCGGAAGAACGGGATGGGAAGCTTTTTCGTCTTGCCTGCGCAGAAAAATTAAAATGGAGTCGACAAAAGTTTTTATTTTGCTGTTTTACATTAATGGGGCCACCCCCAACCCCAAGGGGGTGAGTCCATTACTGGGAAAAGTGCTTTTTAGAATGAAGGCTATGTTGGAAAGGGTTGCGAACAAGATATAAATCTGCGGGCACCGAGAGGTTGAAAGTACATGCATAAATATACGATTCCTTTTCTCAGTTCACTTTACTTAAACTAATAGAATATTTGTAAGAACCAAAGAAAAACGCTCCCCTTTTTATTAATTTGAAACATAAATCAATCAGCGACAAAATGTTCTCTTCTACTTTGCCGTCTTCCCGTCTTCCACTCCCGCAATATATTCACCAAGTTCAATTTTCGTTGCAATATAACTAATAATAAATTGTGATATAACCATAATCCGGCTAACTTTTACAAGTTAAACCTCAAATCTCTTTGGTTAATCATCTTAGATAAAAATCCGCGAACGTAAGCATAACTGATTGATGGGAGTTCCGCAATAAGTTCGATTAGCATTTTAATTAAGCTTGACTAAGCCGGAAAATTTAATTACGCAAGATTGCATAAAAGCTAGTTGCACAAATTTCCAACCGTTCCAACTACCCTAACCAATATGTAGACACACCCTCTCACTCTCTCTCTTTTCGTTAATTTTTTTAACTTTTTCTGAATTTATCATCTCTCTGTCATCATCATCATCATCATCAATCATCATCATCATCTTCTCTCTCTCACTCTCTCTCTCTCTCTCTCTCTCTCTCTCTCTCTCTCTCTCACACATACTATTTTCTCTCTGGTTTCGCAAGGCATAGTCAGGAGTGCCAGAAGAAACACTACGCAGATTTTGCCAGGACGAAGAGAAGAAGAGACTCACACTATGCTTTTGCGAGGGTCTATAGAGCACCTACGAGATGAAATGCCGCAAGCAAGATCCTACACCAATGACCCGCTAGTAACGCTATTAAGGTTGATTAACAAGCTGAAGCTTGCCTGTCAGTAGTAAACAAAATGGAGTAGCACAGTCGGGTGTAAATAGGACGAGGTGCAGAACGGGTCGCCTTTTTATTCTTATCCCTATCCTCTAGTTTAATGTGTTTTACTTGTTGATTCGTCTAGATTTCATCAGTCACTGTATCTAGCTCGTTCTTTTTTTCCTGTTGGTCTTCTATAATGAAAATATCTGTTGTTTGGTTTTGTCCCTTTATTTGTCTTTTCCTCTTTTCCACCCTCTCTCTCTCACTCTCTCTCTCTCTCTCTCTCCCTCCCGCTCCCTCCCTCTCCCCCTCTCTCTCTATTTATCTATCTATCTATCACCATCCTCTTTTATTTATTAAAAAAAAAAATCTTTCAAGGTTTTCTTTTTCCTTATATATATATATTAGGAACGCAAGGCAATCTCACAGTTACTTGCTTTGCATATATATTTTATTGTCCTCTTACTCTGTAGCATACCCCATCTTTCTGACGCGTTCTTTCAGTTTTTCACTCCCACTCTCTAACTGCTTTCTTACACTTGCTCTGGTTGTCCAACACGCGATTTTCCTTAATTTATGGCTCTCTTCCATCATTTTTATCTCTCTGTTACATTATTTATCTCGAGGCCAGAAGGTTCCTTAAGGTCAAATCCTGCGATATATATACAATAAATACGCCTTCTCATACTTTTCATTCTTTCTTTATTTCGCTTTTCCTTTCTCTCTCTCCCTCTCTCTCTCACTCTCTCTCTCTCTCTCTTCCTCTCTCTCCCTCTCTCTCTCACTCTCTCTCTTCCTCTCTCTCTCTCTCTCTCTCTTCCCCTCCTCTCGCTCTCTCTCTCTCTCTCTCTCTCTCTCTCTATCTATCTATCTATCTCTCTCTCTTCCCCTTCTCTCTCTCTTTCTCACTCTCTCTCTCTCTCTCTGCAGCATATGTTCCATTCCTGACATAATCGTGTTGAAATTGGACAAACTGTTTGGCTTCGCATATATTTCCATTAACTGCGTTTTCCGCATATATATTTCTAAATTAAATTAAGAACATTTTGTTCTATTCCTTTGCAGTGTTTCATACCTTTTTTTATTCGATTTTTACGTTGGCTTTTGTTCTGTTTATTTTCACTAAATAATTATCCCAAATAAGACAGAATATGAAAAATTTTCGCTATAGCTTCTCTCTCTCTCTCTCTCTCTCTCTCTCTCTCTCTCTCTCTCTCTCTCNTCTATCTATCTATCTATCTATCTATCTATCTATCTATCTATCTATCTATCTATCTATCTATCTATCTATCTATCTATCTATCTATCTATCTATCTATATATCTATCTATTCTTTTTTTTACCCTTTCCACCACCCCGCCGTACCTGAGGAAGACCCCATACCGGTGGACAAACGCTTTAGCTTAATTGAATTTGTATATCTAAGGGATTTTAAATAAATAGGATAAAAATACCTCCCAATGATCTTTCCCTCAGGCGAGACCGCTGGTCGGTTTTTGAAGGGACCATATTTTCATTTTAAAAACCTAAAACGAAAGGTCTTCCCTTGCTGGTTTCCCCTTGCACATTTACTTTTCCTTGATTTTATTTTCTATATATTTATATTATCTAAAAGTTTCTTACTAAGAATTGGAAAACAGCCCGGAACCCTAAACCTAAACCTATGTTTAATTATGCAATAAACAAATAACAGTAATAAAACTCTAACAATAATAACAATATTTAGGACTTAATAATTAGAATAAATAGGGACTTGTTCATTTAAGCGTATTTGAGGCAAAGTCTTTTAGTGCTCCAATTGATTTGATATCACAGACTAGCTTTTGGAGATTACGAGGCCATTTTGCTGAGGTGATGGTCTTTCGCAGACGTTCTCTTTCTGCATTGAATTTGATACAGCTGAAGAGTTTCTGTACGGCGTCTTCTTCAGTGCTGCAAACAGAGCATAAAGGGCTTTCTCTTTTCTTATATTTATGAAGATAGCTTGCGAAGTTTCCATGTCCTGAAAGCATTTGGGTGGTCCAGTAGTCGGGGTGTAGACATTTTGCTTTTTGTCTTTTTTCAACGCTGGGGAAAAATTTGGATGTCAGCCGACTTTTATTCTATCTATCTATTTATCTATCTATCTATCTCTCACTCACTTTCTGCCTCTTTATTTTGTCTTCAAGGCTTACTGGAAGAAAGAAGAAAACAGAACCACTCAGACCTATGGGTCCACTTACTTCTATTGCTCGAAACATATTTAATTTAGCTGATGCGGAATTTCTCTGAGAATATATTTTCATATATTAATGATATTTATAGTGTATTGATGTTGGATCACAAAGGCTCTTGGGTGATTATGATATTTTAAGTAGGTCCAACACCCAGCAGATCCCTACAAGAAATCTCACAACTTCTCACGAATCATCAAAAGTGTTTTATGTAAATAAACAAAATCGAAACAAAGCGGACGCAAATCGAGAAATTGTGTTCGAACCGCTAGAAGGCGGTAGTTTCTGCGACAAATGCATTCAAATTGGCATCCCATTGAAACCGTTCCGCGGATGTCTCACGGGTACATGCTTAAATAAACATCAGCGAGGCTAAGCGGACCGGATGTCATAAATTTTATTCAAACCGCTTCGAGCGGTTGATTCCGCTCCAAAAAGTTATTAAACGAGCATCCCATTGAAACCGCTCCCCCGAGTTGTCTCACGGGTATTGCATAAATAACTGGGAAAACCGAGGATCTGGCTTTGTCGGGGCCTGGAGAAACGGCTTAGGCAGAACGCCCTGCGTTATTTTGTGTACCGCCCCTGGCAACCCTTGTCACTTTATATGATGGATCGCCTTCCGGGAAATGCTCCATCATCCGAGTTTAACTTCCGGTCATAATCCGGATATCCCCTCGTGAAACGGACGGACGGACAGC
Organism: Cimex lectularius; assembly: GCF_000648675.2. Lineage (NCBI taxonomy): Eukaryota > Metazoa > Arthropoda > Insecta > Hemiptera > Cimicidae > Cimex > Cimex lectularius. The sequence goes on along the minus strand of NW_019394230.1, from coordinate 1,334,982 downwards.
ATGTTTATGCTACTTTCAAGGGGGTTAGGTACAAGTGGTTAAATAGGGAATCGACACATCCCGATCGGCTTAAACAACAGCCTACAGATGGTAGAATGTGGTCCGTCGATGCTCGGCCTTTTCAGACATGGCCAACGTTTTCTATATTCTTTTCTAGTGTAAATGTATTCTGGCTTCTGGATCTGGTATCGCACTGGTACACAATACTCACACGCGCCAAGGCATTTATGTTCTTCTGTGAAATATATTGTACATTCTAATCTTATCTAGAACGTTATTACACTTTACACATTATTAACACTACATTACAACGACTTTCTGTCTAAATGGAACGAAAAGGGTAAAAAATTGCAAACCCCTTGTTATCTCGTGCCGGTGTAAAATCCGTCCCATTAAATTGATAAAAATGATCCCGTTCTTGCCTCGGAAATTGGGTACCGTCCTTTTTTTTAAATTGCAATTAAACCCGAACCGACTCGAGGGCGGGATAAACACGAGTCATTTAGCAAATTATCTACACGGTCCAGGAGCAGCCATATAGGCGTTCTAGATCATCTCGGCAACAAAGCATCTCTTATCGAGATTTTTTTACATCGAGACAAGAAAAAATAATGAAAAATATAAACGTACGAAGAGCATTGTTCGATTTTTGCTAGAGAATATAAAATAACCAATAACTTCACTAATTTCGTGGTCTGCTTGACCAATTAAATCATTACAATTAATTAAGGTTTTTAGTTGAGATGAAAAAAAGTTAATGGCACGAGCGGGATTCGAACCCACGATCTTCGGCTAGATACGCCGCTGCTCTACCACTTGAGCTATCGTGACCTCGATCCACTCAGACACTAAATTCCCATCTCAACCCCACCATATGAGTTTTCCCTCCTTTTTGCCATTTTTCAAATGTCGTGTAATCGGTTTGGATTCTCGACGACAATTGAAATGGCCACGGAGAGCTTTAGTGAAATGTACTTCATATTAATTCTTTAAATTCACTAATTTCGTGGTCCGCTTGACCAATTAAATCATTACAATTAATTAAGGTTTTTAGTTGAGATGAAAAATGGCAAAAAGGAGGGAAAACTCATAAGGTGGGGTTGAGATAGGAAGTTGATGTTCGAGTGGATCGAGGTCACGATAGCTCAAGTGGTAGAGCAGCGGCTTATCTAGCTGAAGATCGTTGGTTCAAATCCCGCTCGTGCCATTAACTTTTTTTCATCTCAACTAAAAACCTTAATTAATTGTAATAACCAATAACAATCTCAATTTCTTGAAAAAAACAAATAATCGATATTATCTTCAGGCTTGCGATTTTTGAAACTCCCAATTACAATAAACTTAAGACACTTATGTACAAAAATTTTTAAAAAGATGTTACAATGTCAATTCAAAAATAAAATGAAGCCAATATATTTATACACATTCCTCTATACAACTTTGTTCTAAAATATTTTATTCTTTTGTTCCAGGTGAGTTCAAACGACAGGAAAAATGATCGGTTCGTAAAATTATTTTTTTATATCCTTTGTTTTCCATCGCCTATCAAGATCAATATTGCCTTCCATGAAACTTTTCTTTTTGGTGTCCAAACTGATTTATAAAACCTCAAATACACACATGCATGAGCTACGTACTATCACTTCTCGAATCCCCTGGCAATTCAGCTTTTGTAATTTACGGTAAAATACCGGCACGCCTCTATACTCGGGTATTGGCAGTCCGGGGTCAGACTTGATCTTATCTGTCCAGCAACCGAGGTTGGGCTCCGGGGACAATCAACATCTAGCTCATTTCAACCCCAAAAACATCAGTTCACATTCTCATTCACTCTTAAATGCATTCGTATTTATTTACATGCCATCCCCTCAGAATGGTAGAGTAATCAATATTCGTTCATCCCCCTTTAGTCCTATTGTAAAACTAACAAAATTAAGGGTCAATGGTGTATTAAATATGCCCCCATCTCTCACTAACATTCACGCTAATAAATATATTCAGTCTCAACATCACTAGGGAACACAAAAGTATCTATGCTATAATGAAATCAACTTTGTTTCCTCTAAGAATCGGAACAGATTACTCAGATGCTCTCTTCCGCGCTCAAGCGCAATTCTCATATCGGGTTCGCATTCATAAAGGCTCTTTGGATAGAGCCATGGAGTTCCCTTCAGTAGGCGGGACACATCGAGCAATATTTCTCAGCATGCCGGACACATATGCGGGAAGTGGCAGAACACAAGTGTCGTGTGTCAACCTCGGATGGCCTGTTCTTAATCGAGCGGGGGTGACCGTTCTGAGAGACAAGTGCCATCTATCACCAGTCTCATCATCTATCCATTCTTGATAGGTGAACTCTTATCTTCCGATTCGACCCGACCATACCTGTAACTGGTGTACCGGTCGCTTACACCGACTATCCACGTTAAATAGAACAAATTTACAAAAATAATAGAACTAAATATTTACAATAATTCCCTATTTTTGGTGGTCCGCTTGACCAATTAATATCATTTAATTAATTAAGGTTTTTAGTTGAGATAAAAAAGCCAGTGACACGAGCGGGATTCGAACCCACGACCTTCGGCTAGATACGCCGCTGCTCTACCACTTGAGCTATGGTGATTTCCATCCACTCGGGCGCTAACTTCTCATCTCAACCCCACCTTTTGAATTTTCCCTGCTTTTTGCCATTTTTCAAATGTCGTGTAATCTATTTGATTCTTGACGACAAATGAAATGGCCACGGAGTGCTTTGAGCTAAAGCGGCTTCGATACACTGGGACACTAAAAGTGGTAGAGCAGCGCCGTATCTAACCGAAGGTCATGGGTCGAATCCCGCTCGTGACGCTGACTTTTTTATCTCAACTAAAAACCTTAATTAATTGAATGATATTAATTGGTTAAGCGGACCACGAAAAACAGAGAATTTAATTAATTAAAATGAAGTATACTTCACTAAAGCCCTCTGTGGCTACTTCATTTGTCGCCGAGAATCAAATAGATTGCACAACATTTGAAAAATGGCAAAAAGGAGGGAAAATTCAAAAGGTGGGGTTGAGATTGGAAGTTAGTTCCCGAGTGGATCGAAGTCACGATAGCTCAAGTGGTAGAGCAGCGGCGTATCAAGCCGAAGGTCGTGGGTTCGAATCCCGCTCGTGACACTGACTTTTTTACCTCAACTAAAAAGCTTAATTAATTAATGTCAATAATAAATTAAAAAGCAAAAAACAAGAAGGTTGGACAGTTTGTTATTTCCTTCACATCACAATTAACAACCCTATAATTTTAATTATTGTAGTGTAATCTATTTGATTCTCGACGACTAATGAAATGGCCACAGAGAGCTTTAGTGAAGTATACTTCATTTTAATTAATTAAATTCACTGTTTTTCGTGGTCCGCTTAACCAATTAATATCATTCAATTCATTAAGATTTTTAGTTGAGATAAAAAAGTCAGCGTCACGAGCGGGATTCGAACCTTTGACCTTCGGCTTCATACGCCGCTTTTTATCATTTCATTTGTCACAGAGAATCAAATAGGTTACACGACATTTGAAAAATGGCAAAAAGGATGGAAAATTCAAAAGGTGGGGTTGAGATGGAAAGTTATTGCCCGAGTGGTTCGAAGTCACGATAGCTCAAGTGGTAGAGTAGCGGCGTTTCAAGCCGAAGGTCGTGGGTTCGAATCCCACTCGTGACACTGACTTTTTCATCTCAACTAAAAACCATAATTAATTTAATTTACAATAATAATAATAAGTATATGAGGAAAAAATTTCCTATAATTTTAGTGGGTGTCTAGGAAGCGGAACTTTTTAAATATCGGAAAAAGCGAGGTCTGGAGGGTATAGAGGGTGGAGCATTCTTTGCCAGCCTACCTCGGCGATTTTTCCCTGGATGAGGGCAACTGTGTGAGGTAGAGATGCGAAAAACCGTTCTTTTTAAGAATTGGATCAAAACTGTTCTCTCCGTGAAATAAACGAGCTCTTTTTCAAAGCTCACCCTCACGCTCACCAAATTTATCTTAATCATAAATTCCTTGGGTAAACTTTGGCGGAAGTTCTGAATGTCAGTTGCCAACGCCAGGGCCAAAAGTAAAGGTTGACTGTCCGAATATGAAAGAAATAACGGACTGTTCAACCTTTTTCAATTACCACCGATAATAAATTTCAATTAAAAAAGTAAGAATTAAACGAAGAACAGTTGAACGTTCGTCAATTCGATCACATAACAATTAACAACCACGTAACACATGTGTTTTTAAAGCTCGCAGAGCTCATTTGTATACATAGGGATTCGTTGTAACTTGATAAATAAATATGAGTAGAATCCAGTAAATGAAGAACACAAAGTGGTTTCAATGTGTATTTCAAAATGATTATAAAATTATCCATCTCTTTTGAACTAGATATCCCCTGAAATGTTGCTTTGTAAAAACGTATTTAACTAGAGTACGTGTGGTTTATTTATTTTTTTTTTAATTTGTAAACTGTTATATGTATTATTCATTGTTAAAATTTGTTAATCTCTCCCATCCACTATGCCTAAACGAGTGATTCGTAAGTTAGCAATGTCCCATTCTATTTTACTCTACACTGACATTTCCAATTACGATGCAATACTCCTCCCATATGCAGACTGTACCACCTCCATGCTCTCAGTAATCCCAGACCAAATATCTTCTGACACTTACCGGACCATCTGGACAATTTGGAAGAATGATTTATGAAATGGACAATCACATACAACGATACAAAATCTCAGGAAACGACCTTCAACCTTTGGCATATCACCTCTTCAATCTACTACAACTGTTCCTAAACCGACAACCAACGTCCGATATTTGGGACTTTATTGTTTCGGATGTTTATCGACCTGCAGCAAATTAAGTGTGTGTGAGTGCTTTAATCTTCTTTAGAGGTCACGTGAGCAACAACAACATTTGGAGCTATGCTGAGCTTTCGGTGGTTTATTCCACTATCATGACTACATTCTTTAGTGTTTGGAACGCGTAGTGAACCTCACAGTTTTAATTTGTAATGAGAGTTTTGATCTGCTTTCAAATAGTCTTTTGAGTCTTCAAATCGTACTTTTATATAAAACTGAAATTCTGTTTGTAGATGTTGGTTATAAATATTCTGTAGTCATGTCTCTATTTCCTCCGGAAGACGCCGCACCAAACCCTGCAAGAAGTGGCCCCCCTGCTATCCTGAAATATTGACATGTACCTTGCTTTTCAATTCTCTTTATCACAATTGGTCAACGTAACAGTTTACTCTGGATTTGTCTTAATTTTGTTGTTTTAATAAACAGGCCCTGATGGTGGTGGAAATAAAGCACCGAATGTTCGGCACAGTCCAAAAATATAAAGAAGATCTTAACACCCAAACTTTATTTGGGACTTTACTGGAAAAAAGACATACTTGGAAGAATCATATCGGACTCCAAAAATAGAACAGAACGTACTATTTGCACTACTCAATAATAATAATAATAAGTTTATTGCACACAAGAAGAAAAAAAGAAAAATTACATATAATTCAAACAAGAAAATAAACTTAATACGGCAAGGTAACCGTCTGCCGGAGCTTGGATTAATAATTGACTAATCCTGTAAAATAAACGTACAAATGCATTAAACTAAGTCAATGCTAAGTGTAACATCTAAAACAACATACCAAATCAAAAGTACACAAAACTGAGAATTAAAAATCAATGAGCGGAGCTGAGACCGGAGAAACAGAAACACCAAATATCAAGGGAAAGAGCGGGGGGCAAAGAAATTGGGAGTAAAAGATAAGAAGAGAGAAGAATTACTAATTAAATTCGTTTACTATTAGCCTTCGATAGGCCCAGGCCGCTTTAGCATAATTCACCAAGTCTGTCCAATCTGGTCCGTTGAGCAATCTGATGCATCTGTCCATTGATACGGTTCTTTCGCCGAACGCAGATAACCTTGGGCAGTGGCAATATCGTAATCAATGAAGTTCTACTGCGAATTGCTAGTTGAACTACTCAAAATACTATTTTAAAGCAGATCAAAACACTCGTTACAAATTGAAACTGTGAGGTTCACCAACCGTTCCAAACTCTAAAGAATCTAGTCACTCCTGTCTAAAATCCTCAAAATCTTTGCCTCCGTTTCCTTCATATTCAACTTTGCTACCCATCACGACCTCTGAGTTCCATTGATCCTCTAAACCGGAAAAAGTCTACAAACCCCTAAAACTTCATCACATTCCCATTATATGAATACCCAAAAAGGCCATCACTAAAATTTTCTCTCATTTATTCACTATCTCTACCTCTGTTTCTTGAACACTTTTCGTCTCTCTGTCTATATATTTATGTATCTATCGTTTATTTATTCATATATCTCCGCGCTCACGCGAAGTGTATAAAAAAGAAAAGAAAAAACAGAATTAAATTCACTATTTTTCGTGGTCCGCTTGACCAATTAATATCTTACAATTAATTAAGGTTTTTTGTTGAAATAAAAGGCAAAAAGGAGGGAAAATTCGAAAGGTGTGGTTGAGATGGGAAGTTAGTGTCCAAGTGGATCGAGGTCACGATAGCTCAAGTGGTAGAGCAGCGGCGTACCAAGCCGAAGGTCGTGGGTTCGAATCCCGCTCGTACCAATGCCTTTTTTATCTAAACAAAAAACCTTAATTAATTGTAGAAAAAAGAATGTTGGTTTCAGCTTTTTTAAACTACTCCGTTGTATCAATTCAAACTGATCGCATTCCACTTGTTTTGATCTTATTTCAAATTGATTCACTCAATGGTACAAAGACAAAATAAAACGTGACGAAGTGGAATTTCATGTTGAAACGCGTCTAGCGGCTGCGTGTCCGGTATGATTTACTATCAGGAATAGACCCGTTGCAAAGTGTGCCAACAGACTCGGAAGACAAGGGTTGTGCATTAGGGGCGGCCGGGATCAGGGAGAAGTCGGCCTCCCTGAAGGATTTACGGTTCGAACCGCTCACCGAATCACAATCAGTTTACAAAAGAAACCAAAGCCGGCAACCCCATCTCTACGGATAAACCGGAGAGCCTTTAATTGTTTCCAAAGGCTTATTTATTACCCGAGAGCCGAATAAACAACCCCTCTGTCGTTTTTTGACCCGTAGGCAATTAATTTTCAATTCGTTTTAACTCCTGTACGATGGTTTTTGGAACTGTCTGAGAGAAACAGAGAATCAATGAGCCGTAATAATTTCCCTTGTTAACGCACCTCAATTGACTTGGGTTTTTACCGGAAATTTTGTGACGATTAAAAAATCCTATTAACAAGCTAAATATACACTACATATATTCGTTTTTATACTTAATCCCTACAATAATGAAACTATAATCCTAAGGATAACTTTCAGCTACACAATTCCCAATGCAATGGCAAAGGCTGGTCGACAAATAACAATTTGTTAAGGTGAGGGTCTGAAACCATGTCTCCTGACTTCATTCTTCACGTGAGAATAGTCAATTTTTCAAATACTTAAAAAGTCCGACCGCTAGGTCTTCTCTTTGTTTCTCCTCTGCTCCTAAGCTCAAGAGCCTTACAGAGGTAGGCGGCTATTTGTCGCTTAGCACCCCTCCACCGGATCTTTGCGGCGCTATTATGCGCCCCCGGGATGGGCCGCGCGGAGGCGTCCGGTCCGGATGTTGGAGGGGGCCAGTAGTGTTGCTTATGAGTACTTGCGTGTACATTTTGATGACTTGATGACTTATTCGGGCCATCCTTTTCTTCTCATTATTGTGCGCCACCTTTTTACAGTTAATCTGTAATTTTTGGGGGTGGAGATTGCCTCCCGCAGGGCGTCCAAACTTGCGTTTATGGCACCAATCTCTCGCATCCATTTGGTTCGTCCTCGTGCATGTATCCGGCATTCGAACATTAGGTGCACTACTGTTTCAATCTCGCCGCATTCGCAGTCTGGGGATTCCTTTAGGTTGAATTGGTGTAGTTTGCTGGCAAAGTCGCCATGGCCCGTCAGCAGCTGGGACACGAAGTGATCGGGCTCCACGTGTTTCATCTTCATTCTATGTGCCACGCTCGGGAACAGCGCGTAAAAAGTCCGACCATCAGATGGGAGAAGTGTACAAGTTTTGTTGTCCTGAACTGAAGTATTTCGGTTTACTTCAATGGAAATGGGCATCCCGTTGATCCTGAAGAGGTGGCTGCCTTCTCAGACTGTGAAGCAGATAGTCGGTCAACTGCTCACATAGCCGAGGTACGAACAGAAAGATAGTCCATATAGTACCGTACCATACAGTTGGTAGTCGAACTGCGCAAAAGCCGACATAAATGAACCACCGATTTGTCGTCTGCAAAAGTTCAACTAAATGGTTCTGAGGAAGAATGCCGCAAATTGTAAAAAAAGTATGTATGAAACGCTGGAAATGCTTTATAATATTAATTAAACAAACACGTGAAAATACAAGTACAAATACAAAAAGAAAGGAAATGGTCGTAAGAACCCACATTACCCAAATGTGTTTGATAATTTTCAATAAACATGGTGATAAAATAATCATACAATGATTAAATTATAATGTTAAAAAGTGGTGCATTGTGGTTTGAATGTTGGAATAGCATGTGTAGGGATCTATCATGTGACTCATCATTTTCTATAAATAATTTGAATGAGCGGCCTGTGCAGTTTAAGGAAATTATAAAAAAACAGAGTGTCAATTTCAGTGAACAAGTCAGATCAACTTCGCGCTTTTTATTCTATAAGGAACTTTACCAAGATGATTTTAATATGTTTAACCAATCTAAGGACAGGTCTAAAGGTTTGTCATTGGTCGAGTTAAGGTGGTTACTCAAAATCACAGGGGACCTCCTTTATCTCAATGCATGCATGTGTGCATATGTGCAGCTTTTCGGGCTAGAGAAAATGTAATTTGTTCATTATGCAATGACCAGGCTAAAGAAGACATATTTTATTGCAAAATGCACTCTCCTATCGGAGATTCGGCTTCTGCATCTAAATTTTTCTAAATTGAATGTGACACCGGTTATTGACTTACTGCTTAATGATTACAAAAATTTAATCAAATATGCGCGCCATGTCTGGCTCTATCTTGAAGAGTTAATATTAGAATTTAATTTTTGAATATTTTAAAGCCTTGTCATTCTAAATTGCTGGCCCAAATAATTTATATATCTATATTATTGTAAATTAAACGGAGAACAAAAATTATTATTTACAATGTATGCTAGTAATTAATGTAATTATTAAAAATTAAATTATCAATTGTAATATTTATTTATGGATCATATTTTTTTTAAATTTTTTCTTTTGTACATTTTTCTCTGTGTCGACCAAAAATTTAAGTCAAACGAAAATGACCTCCTGCAGACGGACCCTCCATGCCGTAATTTTACTTTAAATTATATACTATGTAATGTTTATAACTTTTCTTTTTGCAATAGGTTATAACAAATATTGAAAGTATTATTATTATTATTATTATTATTATTATTATTATTATTATTATTATTATTATTATATTATTATTATATAGTGTTAAAAAGGCTAATTGAACACACTTTCATATTTAAAATATTACTAACGTGAAAATGGGAAAGGAATCGATAATCTTTTATGAAATATTTTATTCCATTCATGACTAATATATAATATTCGTTCTTTTTGGACTTTGACAGGACAAAAAACTAGTTCTGTTAGGTAGTAAAGAGAACGTTAATTTTTGTTAATTTCTTGACTAATCTACTCTTGTTAGAAACCTAACAAGATGATGATTAAAACAAAGTAGATCCGTGCACATAATCTCCCTTATGATTCATTTATGTTACTTATCATTTTTAACTGTGTTTATCAACTTTTTGGTACATTAATATAATGTTAATTTTTATACTTAAGAGTAAAAGTTCTTATTGGGGCTCTTAAAGGGCTATAGAACTTTTCCTCCTCTAAGAAGATACCTAATGAAGTTTGGAAATAGAATTTACTACATAAACTTACTACCAGTTTGGTCCTATACCTTTTATCGACTATATATGGAAAAAAATGCCCTTTTTTAGGATCGGATCAAAACCGCCCACTCAGTCTTTTCACGGCTCACCGCCTGCGCGCACCTAATGTATCTTACCTACAATTCAATGCCTCAAATTTTTGAATTTTGGTATGCCAGCGCTAGGGTGAGGATAAAGGTTGATTGCTTGTATTAAAGGGTTGTTTTATAGAAGAGGAACTGTTCAACTTTTACTATTAATGTCAATTCACTTTTTTTCGTGGTCCGCTTGAGCAATTAATATCACTCAATTAATTAAGGTTTTTAGTTGAGATAAAAAAGTCAGTGTCACGAGCGGGATTCGAACCCAAGGCCTTCGGCTAGATACTGCGCTGTTCTACCATTTTTAGTGTCCGAGTGGATCGAAGTCGCGTTAACTCAAGTGGTGGGTTCGAATCCCGCTAGTGACATTGAATTTTTTATCTCAACCAAAAACCTTAATTAATTGAAAGTTGTTATTATAGTTCTATTATAAATCCTACAGTGGAATGTACGTTTTTTTCTTGCACTACCCTTAGTGTGAGAATTGTCTTGCCAAAGTGGATATAACGTACACTAGTGCTTCACATTTCATGTTGATGTCATGTTCTCTCCCTCTTTGTGTTTTTTAACTAGTTTAGAAAGCAGTATAGGAGGCCTGTAATCTTGCTCATATTTTGCCTACTGATGGAGACGGGTCCCTTCGTCTTCCTTCTTGATACATGACTCTCTAACCGCTGTTCTACCACTTTTAGTGTCCGAGTGGATCGAAGTCGCGTTAGCTCAAGACTAAGATTTTTAGTTGAGATGAAAAAAAGTTAACGGCATGAGAGGGATTCGAACCCACGACCTTCGGCTTGATACGCCGCTGCTCTACCACCTGAGCTATCGTGACCTCGATCCACTCGGTCAATTCCCCATCACAACCCCACCCTATGAGTTTTCCCTTCTTAAGAAAAATGGCAAAAGGTAATGTCACTTTAAATATTGTGATATCTTGTAACTGGATTTAACCTGAAAATGAATAAGAAGAGCTCAATGCACGGAACTGGGATCGCCGAGCGTTGAGATTTGAACGCAGAAGAACGGAGTACGAACTGCCGGAAGAGGTGAATATACGAGAGCGGAGGGCGGTTGGAGCTATCTCCCAATCCAAAAAAACAACATAACCATAATTTCCAAAACAAAGTCCCACAATAAAAAAACTAAACCGATCACAAATAAAAAGAACTTAATAAATACAATATCGCTTACAATATAAATATACACTTAGTAAATACAAAATTCAAAATTATGCGGCGATCGCTGAAGATTGGTATGGTGGAGGCGTTATCAGAGCGGTCCATCGCTCAGTAAAGAGAGTCAACTCTTTTGATGAGCTCGCAAGCGGAACCCCATCTCAATTATTTACTACCCAACTTAATGCAGTTAAATCTCTTGCTAAGAGACCGTCTTGGTATCATTACTTTTGTCCTCTTGCTGAAGGTATCCTCTAAAAAGAATTTTTTTATAATCTGATAAGACTTAGTTTTTTGTTCGTATGTGCTGATACTACATATGAGGTCTAGACTTCGACGTGTATTTTCAACTACTACGATTTTTTTTTTAATTTCCCTCCTAGCGCTAAGCTTTAATTTATCGTTTAAAGTTTTTACTCTATCTTTCGTACCAATTAAGCACTTTTTATTCCAAAGTCAACTTTTGGCAATTAACATCAGCCTTTTTGTGTATTCATCTCGTCTCGTTTGCTATCATTTGCCAATCCAACATTTAATCAGACTTTTGACTTTAATGGTGCATTAACCAGTTTCTTTGATATGTTTCCAGGAGTAACGGTTGTTTAACCACTTAAATCTTTTTAATAGACAAGGGCGACTGGCGAAAGCTGTCCGTTAGGACTTTGCCATCTTAAAATATTCTTTATATAATGATAATGTATAAATTAGTGACCGCGGCCCGAGAGGTGTCCTATTTGACACACTAGCGGTCCTGGGTTCGAATCCCTGAAGACCCCCATAGTTCTTTGATTCATTATATATGAAAAAAAGTATTTTAAAATGGTTCGACCCCTGGTCCGCGGGTAGTTTGACAGGAATTACTTTACTTTATACATAGTAATATACTAATAATCAGTACGGAAATCTTTTTAATCGTTTAATTAAACATATTACCGTGATACATGAGAAATTGTTTATTGAACTAATATAACGATGTCAGCCCTGCTCATTGTTTTAATATGATTGAATCGTTTAACTGTATTATTATCTGCGGATCATCCTGGAATCATACTTTTTTATGCTTGGTCGACATCGGTCGATTCCCTTTTTCAACGAAAATATTAATACCGGATTTTTTTTGGATTAAAATCATCAAAGCGGGCTGGGGATTTTCGGTTATGATCAAACGGATTATCGATTACCACATCGCCCAGAAAATTGAAAATAAAAATTGTTTTGTAAAAGTTTAAAACATCATTTTGCTATATTAGCCGAAAAATTGTCATGTGTTCTCTTTGTTTCCTGTTTTCTTTGATTCTCTCTCTCTCTCTCTCTCTCTCTCTCTCTCTCTCTCTCTCTCATTCACTCTCTCCCCTTTCATTTGTTTCTTTTATTATTTATATATTTTTTCTAGTATTCTTTTTCTATTTGGAACATTGGTAAAAAACCATAGTTTTGCACTTTTTGCGTTCTTATGTTTATTCAAATTATAATAATTTAATTTTACTTTATCAATATGTCTATGTTTAAATATGGTTTGACACAAGACATTACTTATCCATGAAGGTTCAACATTCATTTCGGAACAGAGTACACTAAATTATCATTTCTGTAAGTATGCAAATGTGAAACTAGGTAGACAGGTATAAATGTACATAATTTCCTATTTATGTCGTCGAAGTTGTGCCGTTAAGCAGGACGTAAATATACAGCGGAATGTCGACTATTTATCGAGGCATATAAATATTTATTAAAATATAAAATATTAATTAAAATTTAATATACAATATTATGTGTGGTGATTAGTGACCGTTAATCGATGATTATTCAGAAATCGTGAGATGCGGTCTGGTGTGATGTAGGTTTCAGAAAAACATTTTCTTTATCGTGCAACGTTTCGATATTTATTGAGATCATCTTCAGGGCCTGGGATTTACAAACATTGTTTAAATTTAACAAATATATGTAGGATGTGGAAAAAAGTGAATTTACACAATGCAAAATATTTTTTTTATATTCAATCAAAGAATTACACAGAAGACAAACGCTTTGAGTGAGTAGAAATACTTTGATTGAATTTAAAAAAATATATTTTGCATTATATAAATTCACTTTTGTCCCCATGGCACAATTACACAAAGACAAACACTTTGAGTGAGTAGAAATACTTTGATTTAATATATAAAAAATATATTTTGCATTGTATAAATTCACTTTTCCACGTCCAAAATGTAATTGTTATATGTAAACAATATTTGTGAATCCCAGGCCCTGAAGATGATCTCAATACAGATCGAAACGTTGGCACGATAAAGAAAATGTTTTTCTGAAACCTACATCACACCAGATCGCATCTCACGATTTCTGAATAATTATACAATATTATATTATTTTTATGCAATTTTTTTTTTATACTAACGGATGATTGTAGTCAATTGAATAAGAATAAAATGTTAACATTAAACAAGATAAAGGGCATATAAATTTCAAAGTCAGAGCAGATTGATGATTTTAACAATATTAAAAACACTGAAACCATCTATATGTTTTTAAAATAAATTTTAAAAAATTAGAAACCAAAATTACAACCAAATGTCTAATTATTCATTTTTTTATGAACGTGTTATGAGTTTATTCTCGCTGAGTTAATAATTTGGCTTAAATCCTAGGATTACGAGGAATTCTCATAACCTAAATCCGATAGCCGAGCTTCTCGAAATATAATAATCCGTTAAAACAAAGTTTTGAAAGCCTATTGTTGTTCATGTTTAATATTCGTATCCACCAGCTAAGCGCAGGCTGTAGAGCATTAAATTTTAATTTAACTCCGACAATTTACCATCCCAATATACAACCATTATGATATACGGCTTTCATGATTTTCGAGAGCAATTCTACACAATTCGGTAATTACATTTCGGATTTGAAGGGTATCTGTTTTCCCGTTGAAAGTGGGTTCTTGTGTAATCTTTGAAATGGTCTTACTTTTATGTTTAACCAGTGTAGGTCACGTTCTAAATTATTTTACATACATGCAATGTGAACCTGCGTATTCTTTAGTTCTCGCTTCTTTCTCTCTCAAAATAGGCCTTTTTCAAATAGAGGACATGATCCTCTGTTTCTTCTTTTTCCTGATAATATCTGTACAGGGATGTTTCAAGTCGACAGTCCTTCGGCGTCTCCAGCGTCCAGTGAGCTGCCTTTCTAGTATAGTAGTAAGAACTTACACGTCTTGGGTCTAGTGGATTTTTTTTTTCCGTCCGGCTAACTACTAGGTCATTGCCGGTACCTCACTTATATAAGCTTCTCGCATTTTTCTTTGTTTCATTACAACTTTATTTCTATCTCATTCACTATATCTCTTCTTTTAATTTTGTCTCCAAACAGAAGAGTGTCTTGTTGCTCGTTCCTGCCATCCCACACGTGGTTCGTTAAAAATACATCAATATTTACAGACTCAGTAACAATACCCACTAACTACAGATGGCAGGGCTCAGAGTACAGGTGCACGAGTGAGGTCCTGCCCTTACAACTAAATAAAAAGTCGGTAGGATAGTCATAATCCTACCGACTCCCTTCCATTCGTGCTAATAAATACATTCATACAGTATGTACAGAATTTCATTCATCCATTAGACTAATTTACTTTTAACGGGCTTGTGGAGTTCTCGATATTCCTCGATATCCACGTCCATTTACACAAAACAATCACGCTAATAAATACATTCATATTGGAGAGGGCGCAGCATCTCGGTAGTATTACTACAAACTTGATAGCGGTGACCTGTCCCTCACATCACACAACAAATATATGTAGTTTGTCGTTAGTTTCTCCAATGGGGCTTTAATGAAGTTTTATCTGCCTCTGAACTGGAATACATTTCAATTAGACAGAGAACTTAGTTTTAATACTTTGTCAAATCGATACACGTTTTGGCAATTGAGTTTGTTACAAAATGGTTCAGCGGTGGTAGGTGTCCTAATCGAACGTCTTTTGGTCAATTTATTGGTCTTTTGGATGCTCCTATGTCTTGGTACCTAAACAATCCCAATAGACTTTGGATCGATGAGGTATGTTATTCTTGTTCAGGTGGTATCCAGCCTTTTGATCTGCTTAGCACAGAGTTCAATAGCCAAAGTCTCCGCCTCAAAGACAGCAGGATATTGTACAAGGTTCAGATGGATTCTAGACCTTATAGATATACCGTCAGCTTATCTTACTCTTCCGAGTCCAAAATTTTTGATACCTTCAAAATGAAATTTATCGAGTCCAATTTCAAGGAAATCAAGGACGAAACCCAAGTGTTGATTAAAAATGAACTCAGAAAGCTTATTTTTTATTAAAAGATTCTGTAGTGACAATAGATATTTACTATCGATACCATCAAAGAGAGCCCAAGATTCCATTGAAACGTCTTTACTGCTCGAATTCAGCCTTTTTCATTTAATTACCTCTCATCAAAAATAACGTTTTCACTCTTTTCTCTATCTTTTATCAAATTTTGATAATGAATTTTTAAAATCTTTAAGCTGATGTTTTAAACTAGGCTTAAGGAAATCGTAAAAAATACTGTACAATCTATTAGAAAAAATTATTCGAGTTAGAATATAGACAATTTTTTACAGATTTCAAATTCTTGTCAATCTAAAACTTCATACTTCTGAAAAATTCTGTTAGGCAGAACTATGTATCGCACGTGCAAATACAGTAATATAAAATTTTATTCTAATTAATTAAATGGTCTTTTGAGAAAAATACGCAAATATTGAGGCGTTTAGCACATATAGATAAGATTGGTCTAGTCTGCCCTTAAATAAATTTGCTATTAAGTTGTTTTTAAATTAATTAATTTTAATTGTTTTTAGCTAGCTAACATAAACCGATAAACACTGGGTCCAACTGAGAACCATTTATCCACCTCTATTGGATATATCAAATTTAAATTTTTTATGAAATCTGCATTTCAAGATTCACGTCGACATCCGCAGGAGCTTGTCTGCCCCTGCAATTCCTAAAACTATATATACATATATATATATTTTCGATATTTATTGAGATCATCTTCAGGGCCTGGGATTTACAAACATTGTTTAAATTTAACAAATATATGTAGGATGTGGAAAAAAGTGAATTTANTATAAATATATAAATGTTGACTTTATATATTTATATATATTTACTATATATATTGTGTATACATTAGTTAACATTTTATGCGATATGGTCAACTATTCTAGATAATTGAGAAACCCTTGCTGATACGTTGAGATATTATAAACAGAATATAGAGAAATATTTTATTTTACAAGTTTGTGCACATCAATGAAACTGATTTGTACAATAAAAGTACGTCCAGCATGGAATTAAATACAACTATCGTCGGAGATCGTTGTAATTTAAAATCTGTGATTCGAAATGCGAAATTAATTGTAGAATTTTAATATAAATATATTAATTATAGAATAATTTGGTGGGATGGAGCTCCAACCATACGCACCATCTTGTCCCCTTTAGACTACCGTACGTTTGACAGGAACTATTATTGATAATTAGATCCATTATATTTCGTGGTCCGATTGACCAAATTATTTAGTTCAATTAATTAATCGTTATGTTGTTGAAATGAAAAAGTCAGTGTCACGAATGGATTCGACCGCACGACCTTGGCTCAATAAGCTGCTGCTATACTACTTGAGCTATCGTGACTTCGATCCACTCGGACACCAACTCCCCAACCCATCCAAATTCACAAGGTGGGTTGGGATGGGGAATTGGTGTCCGAGTGGATCGAAGTCACGATAGCTCAAGTGGTTAGAGCAGCGGCGTATTGAGCCGAAGGTCGTGGGTTCGAATCCCTCTAGTGACACTGACTTTTTCATTTCAACCAATACCTTACGTAAAGATTAAAGATTGATAATTAGGTGGAAGGATATAAAATGAAAGTCGAAGGTTGTATTAAATAAATACCCAATAACGCCACATGGGATTAAAGTGAAAGAGCATCTCCCAGACATAACCTGACCTTTGGTAACCAGTATGACACCACAGGAATAGCATCACATTTTATGCACTGAAGATGACCAGGATAAAGGTCGAAACGTCGGAAAAGGATAAAAAAGTATTTTTCTAAACTCCTCAGGACTTCAACAAGTTATGAAACAACCGGCCATTGGAAGAAGCACACATTAATTGTAAAGCTATTTAACGAAGGGAAGGTTTATAGGTAATTAAAAGTAAATTCCTAGACTAAATGAAATTTATACTTCCAAGCATGGTGAGCATACCGTATGAGAACCCAGAGATCTGTAAGAATGAACAGCACCATTATTTGATTTCTGGAGGGAGTGAATGACCAGAGGTGTAATAAATAAATATCTCCTAAAATCGAACACTCAGCTAGGACGTGAAGAACTGTTTCGATTGACCGCGAGTTTCAAAGAGAACTGATCCCATCCATCTTTCTAATCGAAAGAGCAGAGTTCAAATGGAGAACATCGCAACGAAGTTTTAGAAGCCAATGCCCAGATAGATCAAGACCGACGAAATTTTGTACGTTTCATTAAATAAAATATATGAACGAGATAGACCTTTAAACAACGAGAAATTACTTGAGGTTTGACCATAGCGCATTCTGTTCTATGCTACTCTTTTATAGCAGATAACAAAGCTGAAAAGAGGTGTGGTCATTTATCAAGGTTATCAAGGGTTGGGGTGGTTAGGGAGAACTTACGGTATAGATATAGCCATTGTGCATACCAGAAAGTCTTGGACCGCATGATTTCTAACGCTGTTATTTTTACTAGCCTGGAAATTGAATGGCTTTAAGAATGAATGAAAAGTTATGCTATAAGGTGTGTATGCGTATCAGGCGATGTTTCTAAGTAAATATATAATTTGGGGGAATGAGGAAAATGGGCGTTGCGATTGTGATACTGATTTGTGATACACGCTGTGTGACCGTACGTGGCGTGCGCATGTGCCACCCTACCAAAACGATACAAGGCGTCGGGTAAGCGTGTTCCCCGCTTAATGCAAATAATTTACGGACAAAATACCTTAGAACTTTTTCAATTGAATCAATTGTTGTAACACCATACCTGGCAACCATAACATAAATTGAACGGTACATTGAGTTGAATACTTGATACTTCACTTTTAATGGGATGACTTCTTCGTGATTAAAAAATCTTGTTGACTGGAAACTTTGTTGAGACTTTTAATTGAAATGATTCGTCCACTGTAATCTTCCAGGTATTAGCGGTTGAATATAGGTGTCGAGTTATTCGAATCAACAAATTTTTTCAGTTTAATTTATAATTATGAGCAGGGTAGTCTTAAGTAAGACTCCTTTTGTTTTTTCATTAACAGGTTTTGCATTAGATTTTGTGAATTTTTAAGAGGCCATCAGTTCAATGCGCTTCCTCATGAAAAACCAGTCTGTTTCTCCCTATGTTCTCTAAAATGCCGTTGCAATTTAACTGAAACTATTGAAATATTTGGAAGGACTTTCACGTAAATCACACCCTGAGCTTTACATTCGTCAGTCTTTATAAATCCCACATCTAAAAGTAGCTGTCGTGGTATTCATCCTTTTTACATATTCCAATTCCTTCGAACTAAGGTTGTACTTTTAGAACACGCCGCCTCATTGCATTCTTGACGACCCTCTGCCCCCGATCCCTCAGGATTTGGAGGAGGAACGGAAAGATTTGTACGGTGATAATCCTTACTTTCGTGAAATTTTTGAAGAGGGGGAAAATATGAGCAAATACGTAAATTACACTTGGCTGCCGGGCGTAATGCCATACGAAGACCATACGGCTTTAGCATGATATTCCCAGTCCACTCTTGGACAGCAAATCTGATTCACAGGCGTATCATGAGGTGAATTTTTTACTTGAAACTTTACTGGGTTATTGTCTTTTCGTAGACACGTTTTTCTATGTATTTTCATGAAAAACTCAAAAAAACGAAAAAAAAATTGTCTTTTTTGATATAAAAGGCTCGTAGGCACGTTTTTTACGTATTTTTCATGAAAAACACAAAAAACCCGCACAAAATTGAAAAAAATGTATTGTCCTTTTCTATGTAAAAGGCTCATAGGACACGTTTTTTTTAAGAAAAACGCGGGAAAAAATCGAAAAAATGTATTGTCTTTTTCGATGTAAAAGGCTTGTAGGCACGTTTTTCTACGTATTTTTCATGAAAAACGCAAAAAACAAACACAAAATCGAAAAAAAAATTATTGTCTTTTTCGATGTAAAAGTCTCGTAGGTACGTTTTTTTACATATTTTTTATGCAAAACGCAAGATACCCACAAAATTCGAAAAAAATTTATTGTCTTATTCGATGTAAAAGGCTCGTAGGACACGTTTTTTTCAAGAAAAACGCAAAAAAAAAATGGAAAAAATTTATTGTCTTTTTCGATGTATTGGGTTGTCCGGAAAATAATGCAGGATTTTGGTATTAAACAAAAAAAAAGAAACTAGTTACTTTAAAGCAATGTTCTTTAATCAAAATAATTTCCCTTCTCCCAACGTGTTGGTAACTTATTAATTCCGTCTGAGTAGAATTCAGAATTTTTAGAATTGATAAAGTCAATAAATGCATTTTCCAGTTCCGTTTGATTTTTGAATATTATGTGTTGTAAGTAGTGGTCCAGGTGTCTAAAAAAATGGTAGTCAGTAGGCGAGAGGTCCGGAGAGTAGGGTGGGTGAGGCAAAGTTTCATAGCCAAGCTCCAATAATTTTTGTGACGTTACACGTGACACATGTGGTCGAGCGTTGTCATGCAACAAAATGGGCCCTTTCCGATTGACCAAAGAGGGCTTCATTACTGCCAATTTCTGATGCATGGTATTAATTTGGTTACAGTATGATTCAGCATTGATGGTTTCGCCAGGATTTAAGAAGCTGTAGTGTATTAAACCAAATGAAGCCCACCATACCGTAACCATTACCTTTTTTTGATGAGTTGGGGGCTTTGGAAAATGTATTGGAGCTTCTCCTTTGTCGAGCCACTGTCCAGAACGTCTAGTGTTATCGTAGAGAATCCACTTTTCGTCACATGTAACAATTCTGGCCAGAAATGGGTCATTTTTGTTTCGACAAAGAAGTGATGCACAAACATCAAAGCGCTGATTTTTTTGGCGATCGTTTAATGAGTGTGGAACCCAATTTTCGAGTTTTTTCACTTTTCCAATCGCCTTGAGGTGGTCAGCGACGGTCGTTTTACTGACTTTGAGTTGCTCTGCAAGTTCTCGAACAGTTGTTTTGGGGTTTTCTTCCACCACTGATCGCAGAACATCATCATTAAGAGAGGAAGGCCTTCCACGACCTTCTTCATCTTCAAGGCTGAAATCTCCCTCCCGAAATTTTTTAAACCACCTTTGCACAGTGCACTCATTAACACAACCCTCGCCCCAGACTTGGTTAATGTTTCTAGCCGTTTGGGCTCCGCTTCGGCCGAGTTTAAACTCGTAAAAGAAAATCGTACGAAATTCTCGCTTTGACATTATAAGGATGACTGAATTATTTCCAAGTAGCGGAATGCTACAGAGGTAAACAAACAATATCATTTGGAAGAGGATTAATAAGTGTTGACATTCATACAAATGAGTAATCCTGTAAACGTAAACAGAATATTTTATATAGATTTTTTTTAATGAAAACTTAAAATCCTGCATTATTTTCCGGACAACCCGATAAAAGGATCGTAAGCACGTTTTTCTACGTATTTTTCATGAAAAACGCAAAAAACCGACACAAAAACGAAAAAATGTATTGTCCTTTTCGATGTAAAAGGCACGTAAGCACGTTTTTCTACGTAGTTTCCTTGAAAATCGCTAAAAAACCAAAAAATATATTGTCCTTTTCGATTTTTTCATGAAAAACCCAATAAACTCACACAAAATCGAAGAAAAATTTGTCTTTTTCGATGTGAAAGGCTCATAGGCACGGTTTTTTTCAAGAAAAACGAAAAAAAAATCGAAAAATTTTTGTATTTTTCGATGTAAAAGGCTCGTATGCACGTTTTTCTACGTATTTTTCATGCAAATCGAAAAAAAATTGAAAACATTTTATTATCTTATTCGAGGTAAAAGGCTCGTAGCCACGTTTTTTTACGAAAAACCTACACAAAAACGAAAAAAATATATTGTCCTTTTCGATGTAAATGGCTCGTAGGACGCGTTTTTTTTCAAGAAAAACGCAAAAAAAAGATGAAAAAAATTTATTGTCTTTTTCGATGTAAAAGGCTCGTAGACACGTTTTTTTAACGTATTTTTCATGAAAAACGCAAAAAAACCCACACAAAATCGAACAAACATTTATTGACTTTTTCGATATGAAAGGCACGTAAGCACGTTTTTCTACGTAGTTTTCATGAAAATCGCTAAAAAACCAAAAAATCAAAAAAAGTTTTATTGTCTTTTTCGATGTAAAAGGCCCGTATGCACGTTTTTCTACGTATTTTTCATGCAAATCGAAAAAAGTTTTATTATCTTATTCGAGGTAAAAGGCTCGTAGCCACGTTTTTTTACGTATTCTTTCATGAAAAACCCAATAAACTCACACAAAATCGAAGAAAAATTTGTCTTTTTCGATGTGAAAGGCTCATAGGCACGGTTTTTTTTCAAGAAAAACGCAAAAATAATCGAAAAAATTTTGTATTTTTCGATGTAAAAGGCTCGTATGCACGTTTTTCTACGTATTTTTCATGCAAATCGAAAAAAAATCGAAAAAAGTTTTATTATCTTATTCGAGGTAAAAGCCTCGTAGCCACGTTTTTTTACGTATTTTTTCATGAAAAACCCAATAAACTCACACAAAATCGAAGAAAAATTTATTGTCTTTTTCGATGTGAAAGGCTCATAGGCACGGTTTTTTTTTTCAAGAAAAACGAAAAAAAAATCGAAAAAAGTTTTGTATTTTTCGATGTAAAAGGCTCGTAGGCACGTTTTTTTACGTATTTTTCATAAAAAACGCCAAAAAAAAACAAAAAACAAAAAACAAAAAATCGAAAAAAGTTTTATTGTCTTTTTCGATGTAACAGGCTCGTATGCACGTTTTTCTACGTATTTTTCATGCAAACCGAAAACACAATCGAAAAAAGTTTTATTATCTTATTCGAGGTAAAAGGCTCGTAGCCACGTTTTTTTTACGTATTTTTTCATGAAAAACCCAATAAACTCACAGAAAATCGAAGAAAAATTTATTGTCTTTTTCGATGTGAAAGGCTCATAGGCACGTTTTTCTTTTCAAGAAAAACGAAAAAAAAAAATCGAAAAACGTTTTGTCTTTTTCGATGTAAATGGCTCGTAGGCGATACGCAATTGACACTGCACAACGTGACCAAACTAAGTTATAATAAGTATTGTATAAGTACTGCAATTAATTTATATGCAATTTTTTCCTTATTTTTCCATTTATGGTACTTTATGTGTAAATAAATTTAGAAGTCTAGTATAGAAGGTTGTTTTACATATTAAATACTCTTTAATTTCTCTTATGTTGTTATAGCGATTGTTACATGGTATGTTGTACAGTATCTCTGTTTCTGCGAAATGGAACAGGCTGATTATTTGCCCACAGAAGGGAATTCATCGTCATTAAATCGTTAAATTCTTGTCGGATTAATTATGCATGCGAACTGAAAGAGATAGTAAATCTGGCCCTTGTTGTTCCAGCTCAATTCACCGGGGCCGGTGTAATGAGAAACCGTCTTGAGAGATTATACGTAACTACGGTTGGTTTAATGTTTAGGAATCAACTGTTACAGCTTATGCGGGGTGGGTTCCATCCCGAGGGTGAACGCGGGAGGGGAAGTTTCCTAATGCGCGTCATGACCGCGCGGGCATCTCGTAATCCCGGATCACAGGGGCCCAGGAAAACCGGAGGGATCCAGAGGGAACCCCCGGCTCCCCTTTTACATAACTCATTTGCCAAATTACCTTAGAACATTAACGGCAATTACTACCGGGAAATTTTGCTAGGGGGTCGGCTTCCTCCGTTCGACTGGCTAGGTTTCCAGGGAGATTTTAGTGGATTACCTTCCCATAAATCTAACAGTTAAGCTGAAGTAGACGTGAAAAAATGGTTAAAATAAATCAAGAGACAGAATGCAAAAATACAGAAATAGTTTACTACAAGTATAAACAATTTATTATTTATTTGTTAGTATACCATATCAAACTAAAACATGGCATTATTGTCAGATTGAGTAGGACAAAAATATAGCAGAATCAGATAATGAAACAAGGTCTGATTTCCAAAAATACATATTCTTAAGTGTTTATATCTTACCATGTATGAAAAGTGGTGGTAAGGTTAAATTGCTCGCATATGCAGATGACCTGGCTAATAGCTTCCAACCCATATACACTGCAAGGAATGATCAACTCACTAGGTAACTACTGCAAAAGCTGGAACTTAAAAATCAATCTTGAAAAATCGAAAATGAAGGTCTTTTGGAATGGAGGCAGACCAGCGTCAAACGAGAAGTGGCATCTGGGTAAAGAATGCATTGTGGTGGTTAATGAGTACAAATACTTAGGGATCAGCCTTACTTTGACACTTTGTCCTTAACCAAACATTTTACAGAAAAGTCGGGAAAAGTTAAAATGAACTTAAATATAATATGGCGCCAGCTTATGGAAAACAACGATATAAGTTTCCCAGTAAAGGCGAAGTTGTTTAAAACAGCCTGTAGATCTGTAATTTGCTATGGAGCCCAAATACGGAGATGGGAAGAGTACGAGGAAATAGAGAGGGTGCAGAGGTTCTTTATCAAAAAACTGCTCAGACTCCTTCAATATACCCACCTTTTTTGTCCAAGCGGAAACAAAATCGCTCCCCATTCAATCAAAATGCAATTTTTTGATTATATAATTAAAATTTTAAATCTCCCTCCCAGATAATCGGTTACCAAAAATCTTAGCTACTCAGGTAAATTAAAAAACAAATATACTGGTTCAGACAAATACAAATCCTGTTGAAAAAGTTTAAAATAGATATAAATAACACTAAATCATTGTAATACAACTAATGCTGAACTAGGGAAAAACTGTCTTAAAGAAATAAGAAATTCTATACTAATGAATTACAACAAAGAATGTGAAGATAATATTAAAAATTCGCTAACCTCCCCATTGTACCGTGAACTCAGTTTTGATTTAGAAAATCATTATTTAAATGACAGCCAACATTCAACTCTACGAGGTGGATCATTAAAATAAGAGGCAATGTGCTAAACTTAAATTATAAATATTTTAAAAAGATAATATTGTATGTACACTATGTAATAGACAAGAAGAATCGGACCTATTCCACTTTCTGGCTGTCCGTCCCGCTTACAGTAACTACAGGTTGAAATATTTCATCGAAGAAACTGTTTTAGGTGAAAAAAAGTTAGCGTATATTAACGGCAGATATTGGACATTATTAGTTAAATGTAGTAAAGTGGCCAACACCGCTCGTAACAAAAAGTTACAAACCTAAAACTAAGATTTTTTTATTTTTACTTTGATAGCACAGCATTATCAACGTTAGGGTTTATTATTCTTATGTACTAATTATAATCACTTATTAATATTAAAAATTATCATAGTAGACTTCTCTGACGGTCTGAGACCGTGAGATTTGTCTTTCTGAAGTAATCATTTATTCATTAAAAGTCCCTATTATAAGAAGTTCTTTTCAGAGGATCTTCGGAAGAGGTCAAAACAGAGAAAACTTCCTTACGGTTTTCGCCGAGCTTTCGACAGTTTTATACTGTCATCTTCAGGGCCTGTTTTATTATCATATAAACAACCAATTATAACATGAAAAAACAATAATTACAATAATAATTGAATATCTTACTTTAAAACATTAATAGGAATTTAAATAACATGGTGTTTTGGGCACAGAAGTACAATGATTTTTGTGGCTCAGCATCTAAATATTAATTTAAATTGAGAAACATAAATAATTAAAAATTATAGGTAAAATTACAATAACAATAAAATTAAAAACGTGGTCAAGAAAAGTTACCTCATATAAGTCTAAAAAACAGGTACAAGTGATCACAGAAAACGTTTTTTAACTATATATATATACAATCAAATTATTTTAAAAATTTAAACAACAATAAAGTAGGATCACAGATCAAATCAATAAAAACCGATAATATACCGTTTTGACCTCTTCCGAAGATCCTCTGAAAAGAACTTCTTGTATCCAGCAGGTCGATAATCTATTTTCATAGTCCCTATTATGTTAAGGTGATAATTTATTTTCATTTTAATCAGTTTGTATATTTATGTTTGTATAAATTAAAAATAAAGACACTTAGTAATAAAATATTGTATGAAAAGAAGAAAGATCAAAGTCAGGAGAGAGGAGGTTGTGTCTTGTAGAGGTGAAATAATTGGCTGTTTATTTAATACAACCTTCGACATTCAATTTATATTCTTTCCACCTAATTATCAATAATAATTTCTCTTAAACTTACAGTAGTCTAAATGAGCATGGTTAGGGCGATGGGGTGAGTATGGTTGAATCCCACCTTAAATCCAGGCGGCCTAACAATTTTATTATTTTTTTCTAACTTAGATTTTGCAATCTTTCTATAAATACAAGTTTTTCCTTGCTCTGGGCATTTGGTAGTGTTCGGGCGCGTCTCCCTCAGCGAAGCGCCCGATTTGTGACGTACACTGTACCCCTCTATCTACAACCCCTATCTTCTCAAAATCCACCAATCACAATACGCTTCCCTTCTTTTTCCTCAAAAATCCGTCCCTTCCAGCCTTCTTGGGTCTCTTCTCCGCCAGCTATCGGAGCGAGTACACCTCCTGTTGCTCTATCTCTCCAAAGTGATGTACCATAGTAATTAACCATCGTGTAAGATCGCCCGACTATTGCATTGCTATAAACATTTATCGCCACGTGAATGTCCGCGTATTGACATCAGAATCGCCCCATCCGCGTGCATCCCATCTCCCGACCGCATGGTCCCAAACCTATCATCTCCATTTCCCTTAATATCTCATCTCCCTTTA
This sequence comes from Cimex lectularius, assembly GCF_000648675.2. NCBI lineage: Eukaryota > Metazoa > Arthropoda > Insecta > Hemiptera > Cimicidae > Cimex > Cimex lectularius. Next base: position 1,308,702 of record NW_019394230.1, on the reverse strand, counting down.
TCCATCTACCATCACCATAATCCCACTAACGAATCATCCGTCATTATCCCCGGAAGACTACATCATCTCACTAGCATCGCCGCCCGGATTGCATCATCTCGTTACCATCGCCTCTTGGATTTCACCATCCATCATCATCATCATCTACGCTGCTGGAACCAGGCCTGTGCACTGTCTTAGTCATCACCCGCTGCATATCGCCTATATATCTTCTAGTCTAAACAGCCCTCTATGTTTTCTTCGCAGTATTACAACGCAGTGAGTCGATCTCCAATACGATCGCCATCCAACTAGTAAGAAATTTCATTAAACAGTGAGTCTTCAATTACTCCTTTTGTTAATTTATTCCTTCAAAATTCCTTCCGCGGTGTTCGTCGGCGCCATTTTGTATTTGACTGCTGGGGAACAGGTAGTTTGAAAGAGCCAAGTCAGCACTGCTCGATTCCATCTTATGTCCACGTAGCTAAAAAATATGGTACTAAATTTTTACAAACTTTCTAAGGATAAACAGTTGAATTCTTACTATAAAATAGGTAATTTTGGTGGTAAGCAAAGTTAGGATGATGAGAGATTACAGTAGATGCTTGATTAAATCTAAAGCCAAGATGGCGATACCGTTTAAATTTTTATTGAAAAAAGTAGGTACCTTATTCTTGCTTTTACAATATTTTTAGGAATACAAGTTTTTGCCTTTGCTTGGAATATGTGGTAATTTTAACGTGCCAAGTCATGACAGTAGATTGGGTGTAGTACACTCAAGCCACTGAGTGTTGAATTCTTTTTAAGATTTTTTTTTTAAATATTAAATTTATAGTACTAGGTAAGGTAACAGTATAGGAGGTAATTTCGAAATTCGACTCCAGCCAAGGTGGCGCTACCAAATGTATTTTTATCAAAGAAAGTTTTCTATTCCAGCTTTGGTTCGTCTTTTACAACCTTGCTTGAAAAAGTTTTCTTTGCTCGGAAGATGTAGTTTAAAAACCCCTAGATAAACAGAAATAGCATAGTTTTTGTATTGAGTAGTAGTCTGAAAGAACAAAGTTTGGTTATGACTGCATGAAAAAAGCTCGATTCCGTCTTATGTCGAGGTGGTTCTACTCATAAAATTTTTATTGAAGAAAGTTCTTTACGTTTTGCAACATCCTAAGCATAAAAATATTTTATTTTCTCTGAAGATAGTTTTTAGTGTTTGAAAGCATGTTTGATACCATTTTAACCCCCATGTAGTCGTACTCGCCTTTGTATGTTTAGTGAATGAATTACTTTTACTTATTTTTTATAATCCTCATAACCATGGATGGTTGTTTTCTTACAAGAATCTCGACCATTTTTGTAGTATTGGTGGTTTGAAGGAGCAAGGTTAGGTAAGGGATAAGTTCGACTTCATCTTATACAATGGTGGCGATACCATTTCAATTTTTAATTAATTAAGAGTCTATTCTAACTTTTACAATCTTCCTAGGAATGAATTTTTTTATTTGCTCGGATGTTGTGTCAGTTTGAAAATGTAGGCGCAGGACAGTCGGGTTTGGTAGATGCCACGGATTTCATTTTAAGCCCAAGTGGACGTGTATTCCTCGTTTGTTTTCTGTATAAAATATTCTATAATTTTTTGTACAATGTTCCTAAAGATGAAATGTTTTTCTTTCAAGAAAATCGATCATTTTTTGGCAGTGGTTGTATTTAGGAGAAAGGTTAGAGCAATATAGTGTGTATGGTAGAAGCTCGACCATCTTAAGTCAAGTAGGGGTTACGGGCGTCTTCTACTCTTCTTGATAAAAGCCTTTTCATAAAGTAATATTCACAAGTTCATAAGATAAAAGTAAGGTCAGAAGAGTGGGTGCCCGAAAATAGTAATATTTCACTATATTTTTTTAAATCACCAAGGATGAACGATTGTTTACTTTTTTTAAAATTAGTAGTGGTAGTCCAAAAGAGGATAGAACTATGAATGAACAAATTAGCAGATGAAAATAATCTTTGACTACATAACTTAACATCCCGCTCGTGGCAGCAAAAACTACCGGGAGATCTTCCCTGTGGGCCTAGACAAAGTCCGACCATCAACCCTGGTGCCTGGGGGTAACCAATGATGGAGCCATTATCCCTATTACCTTTCTTACCTTTCCTACCGTTTTACTTTTCTCTCCCTCTCCCCCTTTGCTTTGGCAAAGGATTCCTGGGTTACTGAACACGTACCGTTCAGGCAATGGGTGTATCAGTAGGGAGTTCGTATGACCTCCAGGGTAGGCAATCAGTCCCACCTTACAAATAATACTGAACCACGGGAGTGGAGTATCCAAGCGGCTCCACTAATTGAGGTTGGACTGGTGGTGGTCGTGGTTTGTAAACAATTTGTAGCTTAGCTCTACCGGCCAATCGGAGCTGGAGGTAGGGTGCCTTCTCTATCTCTCCGGGGGTGGTGAAAGGTATGGCCAAAATGCTGTGCTGGAAACAACAAAACTGTCTTTTTTTAGGGCACGTGTACGGATGTTCCATTTTCAGGGCACTCCTGAACTTGGCTAGTATTGCACCACCTCGCTGGCCAAGCGATGTGACGTCCATGCATGTAAAACCTTCCTGGTGTTCTTTCCAGAGCACTAGGCGTCTGAGAAGTCCCCTTGGGGATAATTCCGGATGTTAAAGATCCTCATGGGTCTCAACGCCCATGAGTAAAGATGGGAACATCGGACAACATAACTATGTATAATAGAAAACATGCTAAGACAATGGATTACAACTGTTTGCCGGAGGTCGGATTATAAATTTTCAAAGCTAACGGTCTTAAAATTTGTTATAAAAAAATAAAAGTGGAAATGTTATTCTTTTGAAAATTTGAACATTGCTTCGAGAGGCAATAGGTTGAACGAGCAACGGGTGCAGTAAATTCTAGATCTCACTATAGACACATTAATTAGTATTAATTGAATATTAGAAAAAATATTAAAATAAATATAAAAAATATTAGAAGTAGTCAGAAGGATCAAGGTATGAATGGAAAAGTAGCACAGGTGATGCTCGATTCGAAATCTTAACCTCAGGTAGTGTTTCAATGTTTATTTATTAAAATAATTTAGTGTAGTTTTATTAACATTCTTCCCAAAGATACATTGTTTTTCTATTAATGAAATTGTTCTTCACAACGATGGTATTCTGAAGGCGTTTAGACTCGTGGTCGGTTAAGGCAGATGCTTGCCTCCAAGGCTGGGTTTTTTTCAGAAAACCTTATCAATTACGACATAAAAAGAATCTGCAGTTTCAAGTTAAATTTGGGTAGAAAAGGAGATCAGGGATAACTTAAATAAACTCAAAACAGAGTTAACCTTACAAATAAGAAACCGTCTTCTGATCAATTGCTAAGCTGTAGAACAATTAGAAAAATCGTGGACACCTTTGATGTTCTCAACTTTAGCCTGAAAAGATTGAAGACAAAAATCCAAAAATTTTCTCTAAAAAGAAGAATCTTTCGGATCCTAAAAGGTAAGAAGTAAGGTTTATGGGCTCGTCTATAAACCTAGGATCTACATCTGTTACTCCTAACACCCAAGACTAAGTTCCCCATGAACCTATTCTAAACCGCCCAGTTAAGGTACAATTCGCATTCTCATCATGCACAACAGCTACTGCCAAATCACTACCAATCATCAACATCAACTATAAAATTTATTAATAGACACATCCAAGGGGCGTCGGTGGCCGAAACGGTGTTGACACGGCTCTCATCACTGTAAGGTAAATGTCCCGGGTTCGAATCCAGCTGTCCTAAATTCAAACCCGACATACTTACGAATTGGCTTTTTCAAAAACACCGGCACCCCGAGGGTTGATATAACCTCTGCTGTTTCGAACCCTCAAAAAAAATATACAAAAAATATAATAAATAAAAATGTATGGTGATTAGTGACCCTTTGTCGATGATTATGCAGAAATCGTGAGATGAGGTCTGGTGTGATGTAGGTTTCAGAAAAACATTTTCTTTATCGGGCCAACGTTTCCATCTTTATTGAGATCATCTTCAGGGCTCAATAAAGATCGAAACGTTGGCACGATAAATAAAATGTTTTTCTGAAACCTACATCACACCAGACCGCATCTCACGATTTCTGAGTAATCAATAAATCAATAAATAAAAAATAAAAAATAGGCACATCCAGAACTTTCGCAATGAAAGGTTACAAGTAATTTAGTTGAGATAAAAAATTGATGTCCGAGTGGATCGAGGTCACGATAGCTCAAGTGGTAGAGCAGCGGCGTATCTAGCCGAAGATCGTGGGTTCGAATCCCTCTCGTGCCATTGACTTTTTTATCTCAACTAAAAACCTTAATTAATTGTAATATATTAATTGGTCACGCGGACCACGAAATTAGTGAAGTTACAAGTAATGCAGGATTTACATCTGGCATAATAACCACCGCTTTTTTCACTAGAAAGGAGTATGCAGGAAAGACAAAGAAGGCAAAAAAAACACGGAAGAGGAAAGCCAAAAGCACACAGCATTTGTAGCCTTTTTCCAACACATCAAAATTATTTCTTATTATTTTTTCAAATTCTGAAGATATCTGAATGTTGATTTCATTATCTCGATTTTAGAATGATAAGTCTGAAATTACATCAGGTAATAAAAGAGGAATAAAGGGTAAGACAGAAAAAAAGCGTTGACCTGCTCCAATTTCAATTTTTTTTTTGTTAAGTTGAATATAAAACAAAGGTTATTTTTAATTAAGCGTATTTATTTTGCGAATTGGCTGCTTTTCTTCTTTTTTTATTATAACCTTATTTAAACAAACTCGTCCGCTGTGTGGCAATATTAAATTAATTCATCATAACGATTCAAATTTAAAGTGAAAAAACTCATCTGCGGCATAAATTAGAAGGAAAATTGAAATATTTCAAATGGAGTGTTGAAGTGGTGCGGGAAGGGCGCGTTTTGTACTGTCAAGGGTCGGAAGGGCGACAATACTATCGGGAGGGGCTCTTTCTTTTTATAAAACATCTGTTCGATGAGGACAACGGCGACATCTGGAAGTGGCCCTTCGCAAATGAGCCCTTACGATTCATTACATTCTGATAACCCCGGCCGATTTCGAATCCTGCCCTCATCCTCCTCCTTGGGACCATTTGCATACGAATTGAATGGAAAATCCGCTCTGCTAGCCCGCAGTCGATGAACTATTTGTAAATTCCGATTTTCCCATTATTGTACTTCATGGACGTTTAGCCGCCAATGGACTAATCCGGCAGAAACAATTACAACGGCATAATAGCTTTGATATGATGATCAAACAATAAACAGCACTTTACAGTGTTAGAATTGTACTCCGGTCCGCCTAGTCTTCATTGTCCTCGCGCTGTATTAGAAAAATTAAATCTCTTTTATCGAAACGGAAATGCTTCCTTCATCAAAGACAAAACGGATCAAAACGTTCAATTAAATTTGGCTATTATTATCGTTAAGACAGCTTGTCACATTTCCAAACCTCTCATCTACTCACGCACTGAGTTCATCTGTCTGTCCCTTTACTTCACCCTTGCCTAGTTACACCCTCTCAATCAGCTAACTACTTAACTAACTAATTAACTACATTTCGAACTACCCACTTGCAAACTAAATATCTGCTTTCTTATTCAAGCATCAAAGAAATTACTAATAAACCAATAGATGACCATTTAACTATTCCCAACGGTCTAATATAATTCAATAACAAGCTATACAATTATCTATCGATCAAGAAAGCAACTAATTAATTAACTATGTCAATAATTAACTGCCCGTCTAATTATAATCCAATATAGCTGTATATATATATGTATATATATACGTAACTAGACTCTCTACAGATATAGATATTTTTCTAATTGAGGAATAGTTTACTCAGGTAATTAACTAACCATAAAACTATATCCAAATTAGTTAATTACCAGGTAACCAGAGAAGTGGCAGTTTTTCATTTGTTATTCTTTTAAATCTAAATTAATCAAAATTTACATTTTCACGACAGGATTACATCACATAATAATGCGATAATGGTTCAGTTCACTGTAAATTACAAAACGTTTTCTTTCTAAATTATTCAAAAGGCAAAATTCGTGCGTTCTTATTGTATGAATTGGTCGGTTCTAGAGTGGCCGAAGCAAATTATACAATTTTGCACTGAATTTCCTGATGACACTAAAAATGAGCGCATTGGCCAAAAGTGGTTCAAATGACTTGCTTCAGGGTGGGTTTCGAAGATGAACTATGGCCTGGTAGACCTCCGGTCTTTAATGGGACGAATTGTGGGAAGTAGTGAAACTTGATTCGATTCAAAAGTGTTAGGAGCCCGCCAACCTATTCGACTTTGGAAGACGTGAAAGCGTGAGAAAATGGGTTCTTCAAAAATTGACCGACGGTAACAATCATCAGCATAAAGCATGTAGACGTCATTTTTTCGTTGGTTTAAGAAATGTACTTTTGAGCGAATGTATTTATTAGCGTGAACGTTTGAGTTTGTTTATGAGTGTTTGTGATGTAATATCTATTATTCGTACAAGATGAGCAGCATCAATGGCTCAAAATCGTCTAGGTTGTTCAGTTTTATATATATTTGCTAAATTAAAGCACTGCTGGTCACTGGCGTAAAATCAAAACCCTGGTGTCTATTCAATTGTGTGATAGTATTCATTTGCGCGAATGGTTAAGTCAGTATAAAGGCTGCCTGTCGTGCAATATCGAGTACTCCACAGTTGTGCCAAACCAATTAAGTGTGTTAAGTAGTAGTGAATGCGTGAAATTACATTAATGTATTGTATTTATAAGTGTGTGGTGTTTAGTGACCGTTAGTTAATGTTTATTTGGAGATCGTGAGATGTGGTCTGGTGAGACGTAGGTTTTAGAAAAACATTTTCTTTATCGTGCCAACGTTTCGGACTTTATTGAGACCATCTTCAGGCTCAGAGTGTTTGTTTTCTGTGTAGATGTGTCATTCTTGTGTGTCGTGTTGATGCCCTCTGCATTTCAACAAAAAACGTTCTCTGATTGATAGCCGATGCAAGTTTCTCTTCATTGTTGGCGATGTCCTTCAGAATACTCTTTGCTTGGTGTCCATATGCAATTGAAATGTGTTCATAGATTGTATTTATAAGCGCGAATGAATAGAACCGGAAGTTGAGAATGTACCTTAACTTTAGCGTATTCGTAGTAATGGAGTTTGAAGAGTAACGAGATCTCTTGAGTTCTACCAAACCTATTTGACCATCACTAGTGGAAGGGTTAAACTTTATAGATAAATTACAATTAATTAAGGTTTTTAGTTGAGATAAAAAAAAGATAATGGCACGAGCGGGATTCGAACCCACGATCTTCGGCTAGATACGCCGCTGCTCTACCACTTGAGCTATCGTGGTGGGGTTGAGATAGGAAGTTGATGCCCGAGGTCACGATAGCTCAAGTGGTAGGGCAGCGGCGTATCTAGCCGAAGATCGTGGGTTCGAATCCCGCTCGTGCCATTAACTTTTTTTCATCTCAACTAAAAACCTTAATTAATTGTAATGTATTAATTGGTCAAGCGGACCACGGAATTAGTGAATTTATAGATAAACGTAAAAATAAATGCAACATGACTAAAATGTAAGGTAAACAACGAGTATCTATATAACTCTTTATCAATCAACCACTAAATAAATATGTCATCATTAACCAAACAAATTTTGAATTTTCCAGCTTTGTTATTGCGTAACATTAACAAACTTTAGAAATTATTAATTAATGTTTCGCACTTGGCTAAATATATATTCACATAATTTAATTACGTACTGCCTTGATAGGAACATTTTTAATTAAATAGCAAAATACGCAAATAATTAACTAACCATGCAACATTAATCCAACCCATTTAGCTGCACCCGTTCGTAATTTATAAAATATGTTTTCTCACCTCAGGTTCATTACAAATGAATATTTATATTTATGCAAATATATCACTCATATGAAGCGTTATTTAAAAAATATAAATAATAATAAGTCGAGAATGTTATTTTCAAAAGAAATACGTGAAAGGGGTAGATGGGACGTCTCAACGTTTCAACGGGCGGGATGTGACAGCTTTATGAATTCCTCGTCTGTCCCTCCCACGTCCTTATTGACCAGTTTTCCCTGGAAAATTCCAGTCGCGAAAGGAGGGGTGGGTCCAGGAGGAATTTGAATTTTCTCCCAGTTGCGGCCCTATTTAATTTAATCGCTTCCGCCACCCCTTCCGAGAGAATTATCCCAAATGTTAAACAATCGTATTTGACTTGCGGAAACTTTCGGGCCCGGGCACGGAATAACGAACTACCCTTAACTGCTGCAAAAAATTCGAATTAATACTTTTTTGCGCAAATCACAATATTCTAAGTTTACTTCCATTCTCAATCATAAAAACCACTATTATAAACTGCGCACATTTAACTAGGAATATTTGTAATTTGTTCTTATTCTATTAATTTTAATTAAATTAACCGATATATTCCGTTAGGCGGAACAACAAAATAGAAAATGCAAAACTCTGAGGGAGTTGAGAAATATTGAGATTGGTGCAAGGGAAACCTTTCCATAGTGCCTGCCAGATCCTAAATGAAGTACAAGATGTTGACCTCACAACGTATGACCCTTTGAGACAACCTGCAATTACAGCCCGCCACCAGCAACTCAGGAGAATATGGTGCAGCGAGCGCCTAGAAGAGAACAACAATGGAAATGCTGTAATGTTTCCTAATGAATCGTGTTTCTGTCTGTGAGTTCCAGTTTCTTCTGCTAATCAAATAATTAACTAGCTACATCTCAACCGACTAACTTCCTATGTTATTTTTATGTAACGAGCTATCTAATTGTCCACCTAGCTCACGTACATAATTAGAAAACTGTAGAAACGATTAATTATTTTTATCAATATTTTACGTTAGCTAACTACACATTCACATACTTTATTAACTAGCTATTTAATTGTCTATCTAATACTTTATGCACTTTATTAACAGTCTGTGCAAATAAGAAAGTAACTTTGTAACAATTAATTCACTACTTTCGTAGTCCGCTTGACCAATTAATACATGACAATTAATTAAGGTTTTTAGTTGAGATGAAAAAAAGTTACTGGCACGAGAGGGATTCGAACCCACGACCTTCGGCTAGATACGCCGCTGCTCTACCACCTGAGCTATCGTGACCTCGATCCACTCGGACATCAACTCTCCATCTCAACCCCACCTTATGAGTCTTCCCTCCGNCGATAGCTCAAGTGGTAGAGCAGCGGCGTATCAAGCCGAAGATCGTGGGTTCGAATCCCGCTCCTGACATTGACTTTTTTATCTCAACTAAAAACCTAATTAACTTAAATTTTACGTTGTCCCAGATTGAGTTTTCTTTTCGTTCTCAATGCATAGGTTAGTCTGACTATTTTTAATTTTTTTTCTTTTTAAATTAACGGGCATGTGTTGATATAAACGAATGTAACAATATTTCTTACTTTTTGACGAATTCTTCCACTCGTTTTCTGGCGGAAGAGCTAAAAAAAGTATTTATCACAAAACACCGCCATTCCTTTACGCCGAACATGTGTCAGATATTGTTTCCATAGTACAATATGTTTAGCCTACACGTGTCGATAATGTAAAATGTTTATATTCTTTTTTTATTCTTTGAACGCTTGTATCATCTTGATGCTTGGGTCCATAACGATGGTAAAACCAGGGAAATTATTTTAATCACCTATATATCCTAACTGGCGACCATTTTAAAATCTTCGTTTGAAAACCAAAAATCTCTTAAGCAGCAAGTGCCTAACTACTCTATCACAATACATAATATATATGAAATAGGAGCAATATGGTAAGCAGTCCAAAGGACTTTACTCGAAACTTGTCTAGCGAGATTTCTAAGAAGAAAAAACGAAAAGCTATTCAGTTTATTGATCAAATTTCAAATTGTGAATTTCAGTTGAGATTCGGGTCAATCACTGCAACCACTTCATAATATTTGTCTTACCTTTATTCAAAGGGAAAACATTTCCTAAAAGCTATTTATGTAGGCTATTACGAGTTCACAGTTCAGGTTAAGAGCTGATGTCTACCATTGTCCATAATTAATGGAATAATTATTGGCTAGTTTTAACTTAGTTTTAGTTCAGAAAGAGTAACTAAATGTTTCGTTAGACAACCAATGACAGTGGGTAAGTCACTATCCTGGGTCAGTCAAGGTGTCCCAACTTTTGTCCTCTTTCGGTAGGTATCCTTTAAAGAGGGATTTTTATCATCTGATAACATCCAGTTGTGCACACGTTCAGATATAACATATAACGTTCAGATGTATGTATTTTCAAAATATTATGAATGATGGAGTGGGTGTGGAGTTCAATCCTTTTTAAAACGATGGTTCCTACTCACAGTAAGTGGATCTCAAAGAATTCCTCCAATAATTAATTCTCTACACCGTAGTATAAATTTTACATTGGAAATTAAAAAAGAAGGTTGTTTGAACTTTTTAGATCTAATATTGTCCATATTAAACAACCTAATAAACATAGGCGTATATAGAAAACCCACAACTACAGACACAATGATTCCAGCGGATTCTTCCCAGCCATCGTCCCAAAAGGCTGCTGGTTTCATTTGCCTCATAGACCGTATGTTAAAACTTCCATTAACACCGGCTAATTATAAAAAAGAATTGGAAACTACTAAAACCTTAACAAAAAACAACGGGTATCTAGAAATATTTATTGATAGGTTGCTAGTTAAAAGAATAAAAAAATTAAATTTCAAAGTATCAACAATAGGACTCAGCCACCCCACTATAAATGAATCATTAGGTTACCGTTGTTTGCCATACATTGGTGAATTATCGGAAAAAGTTAGTAAAATTTTTAAACAAGAAGTTTTTAGAATAGCTTATAGAAGTACGGGGTCACTAAAAAACTTCCTTTTTTAGACAAGGTAGACAATTTGACAAAAAGCGGGGTTTACCAACTCAATTGTAATGATTGTAATATTAAATATATATGTCAAAGCGGTAGAGAAATAAAAACGAGAGTAAAAGACCACTTGCCTAAATCGAGCAAATTTTCGGAATTTAAGGACCATCTAAAAGAAACAAAACATAATTTCAATTCAAATTTAAATACAGGAGTGTTACATAGTTTCAACAAAGGGAAGGAACTAGATTGGTTTGAGAAATTTGAAATTAAAAAATGTAAAATTGAACATGGTGATAAATGTATTAATGATATAACAGATTTTACATAAATATTATTAAACGTCTAAAAAATTAAATTAATTATTTTAATTGTTATTATTTTTATGTTAATTTAATAATTTTAAGTATTATTCTAATTTTTTGTCCTTTATCTTTAATCACTAATTTATAATTAATTTCTTACAGTATTTACTATTATAATAGTTATTTGCGTTATAATTCCCGCTTTTCGCACGTTCAAGTTGAGCACCATTAAAAAAACCAGCTCCTCATTAGAACGTCGCATTGGCGGGGTAATCTGATGATGAGCTAAAGGGCTCGAAATCCGGATCGTTGCGAAACAACTTACTGTGAATAGGAACCATCTTTTTAAAAAAGACTCCCAAACATTTCGACAGAATAAAAAAACCTCTTCTTTCTTTTCAAGACTGGCTTGTCGGAGCTAAGAGAGAAAATATGTTTGAATGTGGAGAGAGGTTAAAAAAATCCAAGGACACAAAAACAACACAACACAAAAATCAATGAATCAATAATTTTCAACCTAATTAAAAGTCGTTTTAATACTCAGAGATTGTTTATGCGACCTAAACATAATATGACCCATACCCAGAGGTTTTCTGTGCTATTTACGGCAGGAAAATAGGACTGTCGTATTCAGAATGTGCCTATATAGGGGTGTTAATTACATAGAAAATAAATCTTCCATATGGTATATCTGTAACTGATCTGTAAACGGACGTCTCTTACATAGACAATTGTTCGTCAAATTAATACAAAAATAAATAAATAGGATAAAGTGTCGTCGGGGGTTTAAAAAACTATGGAAAAATAACTACCTATATATCAGAATTTTACAAAATCAAAGAAATATTTTACAAACTTATTCCAGTGTTAGTAGTCTAGAAATCTAGACATTTAAATGTCAAAAAATAATTTTCTGACAATTTCACTATATTTCAACGTAGAACAAATACGTATTTATATAATTTGTTAACAATATGTCTAATTGTATATCTATTTACCTACCTAACTTTTAAAGAACGCAATTAATTAGCTTACTTTCTACCTACATTACCTAATAGACATATAATTTTCAAGCTATACATTGAATTTTCACATACTTATTAAATTGTTTTATAAATATTTAAATAATTTACTGACTAAATATACCAGACTAAATATTTATAGATGTACCTAGCAGTCTGCACAATTGATTTATTGCTAAACTATAATTTTCACCTGTGTCTTAAGGTTGATTTAAACTTACTTCGTAGAAGTATGCCCTATTAGCTGTTGCCTTTCGATTCAAATCCTCTTTGGGAGCAATTTTCTCGCATCTCATGCAACAAAGAGAAAATTAGGGAAATGACTGTTGAGTTTAATCAAGAGGGAAAAATTCCATGAAAAGAAATCGAATCCTTTCTCATTTGCATGTGAGTAATATTTTATATACGCAAATATGATTAATCGGGCATTCAAACGCTAAAAATAAATTCCATCGTTCCATGATTATGTTATCAGCGTGTTTATCGGGAAAGTTCAAACACATTATGGACGTTGAGTACATTTACCAAACGAACCGCCTGTATATCCGTTTGATTTGAATTTCCGCCCTGTTCCATTCAAATTGAAATTTCCATTTATCGTGTTTTAAAGTAGAATCAATAGAGGGTGGAAGTAATTTTCCAGCCGGGTTGGAAATCACACGGGAGAATTGTTCTGACTTATGCAGATCCCGATAACAACTCTGCGAAGATTGCTGCGGGGTAGGAAGAAAGGCGGATGCACAAACAAAACATACCGTTATTCGAATTTTCCCTTGAGAAAAGGTTAAAATGTGATCTAATTTCAACAGACAGGGTCTTTTTATGCCGGTTTAATTAAAATGAAAAAAGTCATTTGCTTATCAGCGGCATTGTTATAAGATGGCGATGGAGCTGTCAGAGGGATCGCGTGTACGTTGACATGAGGGTAAAACATTCCTAGTCTGGGTTAGAAATGCAATTTCCTCAAAGAGAATGGCCTAAAAATTAAAAAAATAATCCCTTTTAATTGACGCATATGCAAAGCGAAATGTTGTGAAATAAAATGGGCGATTCACGATAATAATAATATTGACACTAGATATCATCACAATATGAAATTTCCTTTTTGTCATGTCGGAAGGTTAAAAAAATTCCTTCAACCACATCAATTAGTTTTTTTAAAAAATGATATGAATGATGAAAAAAATATTTGTTGCTTATAATTCTGGTAGCACATGAACCAAAATTTCAAAAAACTGTAACTCAAATATGAAACATGTATTATTTTCTTAATAAATCTATAGATTCTCTTCTCTCTCTCTCTCTCTCTCTCTCTCTCTCTCTCTCTCTCTCTCTCTCTCTCTCTCTCACACACACACACACACACACACACACACAAACACACACACACACACATTGGATGGATGAGTGGCGAACATAAATAAAACATTGATCAATCAATTAAAATATTTACCAATATCTCTTATCTCTCGAACTTTTAATTTTCTTTCTCGCTCTCACTTCCTCTCTCCTACTCTCCTACTTTTTCTTACTCTCCCGTCGTTGAATGAATGAGTGACCAATTTTACTCAAATTTTGCACTATTAAAAAACGTTGATCTATCAATCTATCTATCTATAGATATCTCCCCTGTCGCTCGCACTTTCTTATACTTCTCTTTTTCTCTCCCTCCTCTTCCCACTCTCTCACACTCTCTCTTCCTCTCCCTCTAAAACATTCTTCTTCCATAATCTCTGTCATAAAATATGTATTTATTGTTCTTCGTTTTTTAATTATCACGTTTTTCTCCCTAATGTAGCTACTTGCTCTCACTCTCTCTCTCTCTCTCTCTCTCTCTCTCTCTCTCTCTCTCTCTCTCTCTCTTTCTCTCTCTACTTCTTTGCCTATATGTTTTATTTTCTCCTTTCTCTGGTTCTGTCTTACATATATACAAATATAAAAATTGAGATACCTGAAACATGGCCTTTCTCTTACATTCGCTCTCTCTCTCTCTCTCTCTCTCTCTCTCTCTCTCTCTCTCTCTCTCTNTCTCTCTCTCTCTCTCTCTCTCTCTCTCTCTCTCTCTCTCTCTCTCTCTCTCTCTCTCTCTCTCTCTCTCTCTCTCTCTCTCTCTCTCTCTCTCTCTCTCTCTCTCTCTCTCTCTCTCTCTCTCTCTCTCTCTCTCTCTCTCTCTCTCTCTCTCTCATACACTTTCAAAAAATTGATCACTTAATCAATGAGTCCTTAAACATCTCTTCTTTCTCACACACTCTCTCTCTCTCTCTCTCTCTTTCTCTCTCTGTCTGTCTGTCTGTCTGTCTGTCTCTCTCTCTCTCTCTCTCTCTCTCTCTCTCTCTCTGTTCCTTTCGCTTTAAAACATTCTTCTTCCATAATCTCTGACTTAAAATATGTATTATTGTTCATAGTTTTTTAATTATGACGTTTTTGTCTCTAATATAACAACTTGCTCTCTCTTCCTTTCTCTCTAAAACATTCTTCTTCCATAATCTCTGTCTTAAAATATGTATTATTGTTCATCGTTTTTTAATTATGACGTTTTTGTCCCTAATGTAACAACTTGCTCTCTCTTTCTCTTTATCTCTCATTCTCCCTTTCACAAACACACACACACATACACACACACAAAACACCTCTTTTTTCTCTAGCCCGCCCCCAAAATATGTCTATCTATCTACATTTTTTTTTTCATCATCACAGTTATTTTCTTTTTTCCGAAACATCTTTATCACTTTGGTTTTAATTAATAACCTGTTCTTCCCTACGACGACACTTTCCTTTGTCTGTTTCTCTCTTCCTCTTTCACTCCCTCTCTCTTCCACCCTTTCATTGTTTTAATATCTAGATTCTCTCTTAATCTATTAGTCTATATATCTATATATCTTTACCTTTTAATTATTTAATTTTTTGTTTCACTCTCACTCGTTCTCTCTCCCTTTTTCTCTTTATCTCTCCTTCTCTATATATCAATATATCAATCTATCTCTTGTTGGTATGCTGTTTCTCTTGTATGCTGTATTTTACCTGGATCAATATTTAAAAATCATTCAGAATTTGAGGTAGAATGCAGAAATATCAAAGTTATTCCATTTTTTATGTGGCGATTTTAATATACTATTCTGTCTAGTTTTTAGAAATACTGTAAAATAATAAGGTTTAAATATTTTTCACCTTATGTTCTACTTACAACGAAATTATTTCATTTTATA
Organism: Cimex lectularius; assembly: GCF_000648675.2. Classification (NCBI taxonomy): domain Eukaryota; kingdom Metazoa; phylum Arthropoda; class Insecta; order Hemiptera; family Cimicidae; genus Cimex; species Cimex lectularius. The sequence continues at coordinate 1,293,243 of NW_019394230.1, read as the reverse complement.
TTCAAACAATAAGTAATGAACCTGCAATCTATACTGGCAACTTTTTCGAAGAACAAGCCAAAGAACTTTTTCAGCGACTGCTGAATAAACTCTCATCAGATCCTTTTGAAATGAGTTGAAAAGTAAAAACAGGCTCGCCCCGTTTCATTTGTAAAGGTGAGGTGAATCCCTGGATGTCGTGAAATTGTAAAACGTGGAAAAGAGGATCTGCCCCGACAAGGCCGTGGGATTAAACTCACACTTTAATCTCAATTTTCCCCCAACGTTTCAAGGGAGATTCCCCAGAGGAGAAAAATACACCTAGGAGAAATTTCCGTCGACACTCTTAAAGCGCTAGGTGACAAGTGTTCACGACTGAGACTTTCAGATTAGATTGTGTGCCGTTTAAGTTGCGGACTTTAGAAAGGAAAAAGTCCGAATCATTTCTAGTGGTAAATCAACGCCACCTGGGGCACATTAAAAGTAAAAGTTTTATTAAAAACTTAATTAAAGCTGCAGCCATGACAGGAATTTTGCTTTTTTTCACAGACAACCCTTCTAAAGACGTCTGCTAAATCCATTTGAAAGGTGTTAACTATTTTCGAATATAATTTAATAGATTTCCCTTAAGGATTTTAAAACTTTAAAGCTACGATTGGATTGTGGATTATGGAATTTATATTGATTTTTTTTAAATAAATATATTTTATTATAAAAAGTGTTCAAACAGTTGTTAGATATCATCAAAACCGCTATGTCGTGAAACTTTTTTTCCTTCGGACAGACATAAACAGAAAAAGGTAGTATTGATCAGAAAAGGCATTGTAAAGTGGTAATGAAAAAGCAAACAAAAACTCTTTCTATCTGGCAAATTTTTGTTTATCGAACTCTCATTCCCCCAGACGATTTTTCAATCGGGGCAACCTCTGAAAACGGACCGAGCCAGAGTACGGACTTGCAGGTAAATCCACGGGCAAATCAATTTCAGCCCCGTAATCCGTTTTGTCGGGGGGGAGGTCGGATATATATTCCAAGAAGGGGACGAGAGAAGTTTTGTCAAAAGGAATAACCCGCTGGCTATAAATCCGAGCCGCAACCTGCCACGGAGAAAAATGTCGCTAATGCATTATGTGGCATCGGGGCCGAGGGGACGTCGCAAATTTCTTTCCAACGAGCTGGAACGTCCCTTTTAGAACCATCGGTCTTCATTAGACCACATTTCTAGTACAGGCATGTTCTGGAAGCCACAATGCTAAAAAATGGAGTACAACTCACTGTGACTACAAATCTACTAGCAGGACAATCATCAATGATAAATGAATGCCAAGAATCAGTTAAAATTCTACGACAAATCTACTATTAAATTAAACATAATTCTTGATTTTGTTACTGCGACTCTCTCACGCACGCTCACACACTCTCTCTCACTCTCTCTCTCTCTCTCTCCCTCTCCCTCTCCCACTCCCTCTCCCTCTCTCGCTCCTTCCCTCCCTCCCAATTTCTATCTTCTATTTCGAACCTTATCACATCAACTTAAAAAATCCGAGAAAAAATTGAGATTATCCAAGACTGGTACAAAAAGTGAACAAGTCTAAATGAGGAAGAATGTGCACAGTGTTGAAACGGAGTCTACACTGTGCATCAGCAACTACGGGTGTCCGTCATTCAACTCAGACACTTTAAGAACATACAAAGATAACAGAATGAGACATGGAATCTCAACGCAAGACTTACGATGTCTGTTTTGACCTGCGAACATACATTGCATTCCACCAAGGTATATGATATTGGGCGGATGTATTTTATCATGGTCAAATAGTCAAAAGCTCCTTAGAACCTTACTAAATTGACTATCGACAACGATCGACCTAAGCATTCATTAAACGAACTGATTCGATCCCAGTTCCAAAAGTTCCACCTTAAACCGTCCTAACTCTACAGTCCATGTCGTGAAACTCCCAACTCAAAGATAGTCTTGAGGCTTCCTCTCACCTCAACCCTCATATTGAGTACCAACATTGGCAGGTTTCTTTTCACGTTTATACTCCAAGTGCTTGCATATAATTTACCAAAGATAGATAATATTTTTTATCGCTGGAAATACGTTCAGGTTGTTTGTTAAAACTCGTTCTGACTTGAACTTCCTGTATGGGTTTTGTTATAAGCGGCTATTATAAAAGTTACGTTAACGGCAATTAAGCACATCTGCTTCCAGCATCAAACAAATGGTGGCAAATTTTGACAACACTCCTAGATAACAAATACCACGTTCCAATCTAATTAGCAAAACGTGTTTCGAATGTGCCCAACAAATCTTTAGATGACCCAAATAAAGGTGAAAACGTCGGGGAAAAAATGAAAAAAGTGTTTTTTTTAACTACCTCATTCTTGACTGCTCCTCACGACTCCAACATATAATTAAAAAACCGGTCACTAAAAAAACGCAATGAAGAATTATTTTTAATTAGTTAAGGTTTTGGTTTAGATAAAAAAAGTCATTGTCACAAGCGAGATTCGAAACCACGACCTTCTGCTAAATTCGCTGCTGCTCTACCACTTGAACTGTGGTGACCTCGATCCACTCGGATTTTAACTTCCCATCTCAATCCCACTTTTTTCCCATTTTTCAAATCAGCGGCGTATCCAGGCAAAACCTTAATTAATTGAAAAGAATTTATTTGGTCAAGCGGACCACGAAACCTAATAAATGTAATAAGCAAAATTAAGTATACATCACTGAAGCTCTTCGGGGGCATTTCATTCGTCGCCGAGAATCAATAGATAAATAAATAGATTACACGTCCTTTGAAAAATGGCAAAATGGAAGAAAAATTCAAAAGGTGGGATTGAGATGGGAAGTTAGTGTCCGAGTGGATCGAAGTCACTATAGCTTAAGTGGTACAGCAGCGGCGTATTTAGCCGAAGATCTTGGGTTCGAATCCCGTATGTGACACTGACTTATTTTCTCAACCAAAGGCTATGCAGATGACATTGTCATACTAGTTAGGGGAAAATTCGACACAACATTAAAAGAGCTCACCCAAAGAGCTCTAAACCTGGTGGAACAATGGTGTTTAAAACGGGGACTTAAAGTAAGAAGAAGAAGAAGAAGAAAAATAACTTTATTCTGGGACTGGTGTCCCCTTAGAATAATTTACATGAGACAAAATATAATAACCTTCTATGAAGTCACATAATTTAAAAAAAAGGAAAAAAAAGATAGATAGAAATCGAGGCACAATGTATGCCAGTAAGGCGGGCCAGATGAGAAAATTACGAGGTATATTAAACAAAGACAAAAATAATAAATGTTATCGTGAGGTCTCTGCTTGGAGGGAGAGGAGGTGATTATAAAGATGGGATTTAAATGAGGAGAAGGAGGCAGCGTGACGAATAGATAGGGGAAGGGAGTTCCAGAGTTTAGGGGCTCGGATCAGAAAGGATCTTTCGAAGGTATGGGTTGTATGTTGCGGAAGGATAAGGTCGATTGGGGATGAGCGGGTTTTACGGGTGTGATGTGAGGAGTTGAATTGGAGGGATTGGATGATATAAGGAGGACGACGAGTGTGGATGGACTGGAAAAGAAAGCAACCTAGGAAATACTGGGCACGGAAGGAGGGGAATAGCCAAGAAAGTTGGAAATACAACCCCGACAAAAAGTAAGCCTTTAAAAAAAGTAAACCCCTCAAAAACGACCTTAATTGCTTTCACCAAGAAAAGAAATATAGAAATACAAGGGGTACGCCTCTATAACGAAATGCTGCTTTTAAGAAATGAGGTCTAATATCAAGGAATAATCTTAGATAAGAAATTAATCTGAAATCCTCACCTGCAACATACTGTAGCAAAAAGTAAAATATCGCTAAGGATCACAAGCCTTAGGACCTTAGGCAAATCTTGGGGACTAAAACCGAAAGACCCAGAATAACCTATGGATCACTAATCTGGTGGAACAAAGCTCAACTAAAAGTAGCTACCCAAACATTAGGCAGCATACAAAGACTAGCAAACCTATGTATCACAGGGGCCATGAGAACAACCCCAACAAACGCATTAGAAACTTTGCTAAACCTACCACCACTGGAAATATTCATACAAGGAGAGGCTAGGAAAAGCTCTCTTAGGCTCCAGAAACAATTAAATTGGAAAGGAACTAAACAATTCGGGCGTACAACCATAATCAACAAAATCAGACACCCATTATTAGAAATGGGGACTGACTACATGATCCCGGAAACAATGTTCACCACTTCCTATAAAATCTCAACAGACTATAAAGGAGAGGAAGAACAGAAGAGAGCATCAGCTACAATGATATGGTACAAAGATAGCTCCAAAACAAACGAAGGAACCAGATCAGGCATTTCCTGTACAAGCCCAAAATATGAGCATTAGGGAAGTATACTTCGGTCTTTCAAGCGGAAATACATGCCATCAATGCTTGTGCCCTGGAAAATCTTAAAAGAGGTTACACTGACAAAAAATCCTCGTAAGATCAGACAGCCAAGCAGCTATTAAAGCATTAGGATGTAAAAGAATTACATCAAAACTAGTCAGTGAATGCATCCAAAATCTCCAAAACCTGGGAAAACACAACAACCTGATGATATCTTGGGTGACATGGCACAGGGGAATTTTGGGTAACGAGGAAGCGGACAAACTGGCCAGAGGAGGATCTGCAAGACCATACACAGGCCCCGAACCTATCCTTGAGATAATAAAACCAAACATAGAATCCTCCATCGCAGAATGGATCCAAGCAAAACAAAAAGAGAAGTGGATAAACTCTAGCGGTACTAGACACGTAAACCTAAGATGAAATAACCCTCACCAAGATTGGCAAAAACACTGCTGCAATTGGAGAGGGCAAAACTCAGAGGAGAGGTGGGACTACTTATCGGTCACTGGTATCTGAGAAAACACTACACAACATGGGTATATACATCGATGATCCCATCTGCAGATTATGTAATGAGGAGGAGGAAACAGCCACGCATATCATCTTCGAACGCGAAGCAATGGAGGTTTCACCTAACGTACGGAAGAGACTTAGGGAATCAAATTGCAGACAACAGTCAATGACCTGATACTTCTAAGAAGAAGGATTGAGTCTATTGACTGAACTAAGGAACTAGGAAGGTACAATAAGCCAGAAGGCTGCAGTGCCTGGGGAATACAAACCCCGCTTCCTAGTATCCTTTCCACCATACCATACCATCTCAACCAAAACCTTAATTAATTGAAAATAATTTATTTGGTCTAGCCGACCACGAAACCTAATAAATGCAATTAAGAAAGTTTACAATCGTGTGCGTAAAGTCAAATGGGTAATTCCAGAGTAAACTATTTGTGTTGAAGGGTAATTTCCAACATGTAGATTGCATTTGTGGACCGTGTTAGATCATCCTGTTAGATAATCCTAGATTAATTGAACCTAATATCACTTACAGGCAACTTAATGACCATGTTCTTGAAAGATAGGAAGTCCCAAATGTTGAGATCGAGGTATGACAAAGTATAAAAAAATGTGTTTAATGACAGTAGTAGTGTAATTTAACTCGGACGTTAAAGGTTTTTCTTTAGTTCGAATAAAAATGTTCTATAATTTAAAACATAATACCAAATAAAAGTAGTGCCCTAGAGCTAAATAAATCAACTGTAATCATAGTAATGTTGTTGTTGTAAGATCGTTTTGAATTTCCAGCTCCTACGGAATGTCGACCGCTTGGAATTTTTATAACAGATAAGGGGATGGTATATATCCTCGCCAAGGAGAGACAGAATGACCAAGAAGGACCTGGAATCCTTCCAGTCTGGGAGTACGCTTCATTTACTGGGCGAGGATCTAAAATTTATTTATAACCACCATTTTTCAAAACGCTATGGTAGCGAATATTATCGGTGGGTGTACAGGGTAAGCCGCTATTTCAGTCGAGTTACGCCCTTTTGTAATTTCAAACAAAGCTTCGTGTGCTTTGAGCTTCTCTACGCGCTAATGAGGTCATCAATTCTCCCAAAGATAGAATTTCATCCTATCTCGTTTTCAAGGATGAACAAACGATAATGAAACCCGTCCAACATGTCGTTGTTGTATTAATCAAAAAGAGATCAATAGACTATGATGACCGTCGGACAGTCTGTGTCTGGTTTGACCATTGTTTTCATCTCCGGGTCCGCAAATCACGCTTAAACATTGTCTGAAGGTTTACACTCGACATGACCGATCATCAATCAATCTGTAGCGAACAATGCTAGAAGTCATTTGTAACGGAGAATGTATTTATAAAACAAACTGCCAGATTGCCAAACAGTATGGGAATCGCTTACCATTAATTTAATTTATGGATTTTTACTCATCAAAATGATGTATTGTGTTTCAACTTTTCTCAAAACTCTAGTTAGTATGAACAAACGCGGAATCGTTTATACATAAATCATACATCAATAATACATCGCATAGCCAGAATAAAACTATCAGCAGATGTGGCTGTGTTTGTTTGTGTGTGCGTGTTTTGTTACTCACTCTAATTACCGAACTTTCGTCAAAGGGAAGAAAATTGTTAAAATTCTTAAATGTGTGATGGTCAGTTTCAGCTAGAGCATTGGTTTTTCTTTTTGAAACTTATAGAAAAAGACTGCCCAATAAAACTGCCTTCACATATGTGCCTAACTTTGTAGGCTTGCTAAAACAATGGTTAATCAAAATCAAACTAAAAGAAAAGAGAATGTATAATAAAATAAAAATTACAACGAAATTAGAAATGATTTAAAAAAAATAAAAAATGTATACTTTTGAGAAAAGAGAAAAAAAGGTATTTATTTTCTAAAACAAAATCTTTTAAATTTCACGAAAAATTATAATTTCGGAATTACTGGCCTTGACACACACAAAAGGTTAAAATGTATCTTCAAAAAAAAGGCACCTTGTGTAGGCTTGAATTTTCCGGGGGTCCCGTTCCAAGATGGTCGCAAAATCCCTTCTTGTTGGACAGTTGTACTTCTTATTAGCTGGACCTCTGATTGGCATATATCTCACAAACGCCTCACCACCTCGGCTGAGGAGTTTGTTTATCTTGTATCCATTTTTTCTTCCATACCTTCGGCCCCCACATCGTACCTCAGAAGATTGTTTCTTCAGAAGAAGATTCTCAAGGGCGAGACGATTCCCAATAAATGGACAACAACGCCATAGAGAAAATCCAATTTCAAAATTGTCGCAAATGTCATTGATCATTTAAGTTGGAGCGGACATGGAGACTACCGAAGTGAAAAACTACTCCTTTTAAGGATCGGATTAAAACCGTTCGCTCAGTGAAATGAATCAGCTCTTTTTCTTTGCCCACCGCTCGCGCTCACCCTAATCACTACTAAATCTTAACCATAATTCAGTGCGTAAAATTTGCGAAGTGTTCGAATTTCGGTGTGTACCAGGGCCAATCGTAAATGGTTGGATGAATTACAGGGTTGTTGTATGAAAGGGTATGGGATCGCGGAACGTTGAAAGTTGAACATGCGAACGCTGCAGGGTCGGGGAGCGATTGGAAGGAAAAGCGGTGAGAGTTTAGAGCAAACATGGGAAAGTAAGTTGCCCAGTTACTGAGTTAGTCAAAATTCATAATTCTACGGACATCGCTGAAAAGTTGGTTGGTTGAATTACAGGTTGATGCATGAAAGGGAGTGGGATCGCGGAACGTTAAAACTTGAATAGGCGAACGCTGCAGAGTCGGGGAGCGATTGGAAGGAAAAGCGGTGAGAGTTTAGGGCAAACATGGTAAAGTCAGTTGCCCAGTTACTGAGTTAAAGTCAAAATTCATAATTCTACGGACATAGCTGAAAAGTTGGTTGGTTGAATTACAGGGTTGTTGTATGAAAGGGAGTGGGATCGCGGAACGTTGAAACTTGAATAGGCGAACGCTGCAGAGTCGGGGAGCGATTGGAAGGAAAAGCGGTGAGAGTTTAGGGCAAACATGGTAAAGTCAGTTGCCCAGTTACTGAGTTAAAGTCAAAATTTAAAATTGTACGGACATCGCTGAAAAGTTGGTCAGACTTATGGGTATATTACAGCTACAGCTCCGGTTCATCGCTCGCTCCGTAAAGTGAGTTAACTCTTTTAATCAGCTCGCGAGGAACTCGATCTCTAGTACGCCTTCCATCGGTCCTTAAGGTGGCCAATTACGATCACTCTAAATGGAACCGCGCCAAGCCGTACAGCTCCATTTGGAGTGCCTGAAATTTGAGGGGGCATTCACGACCGCTCCACAGCCAGTCGCTCCGAACGTCAACCAGTGAATTACCTTCTCAAAATGGATGACGATCTCTTGTGCTACTCTTCTGTTTATTTACATATTAAAAGCAAAAAATCGAAGAGAAAATGGTGTAAGAAGTGGCTCCTGAACAGAAGCCGTAAACCCGAATCAATTTGATGAAAGAACTTTCCCTTGAACCCGCTGATTGGAGGAACTATTTAAGGATGGATGAAACGCCTTATTTATTCATTATATTTAATGTTCTATTGACCAAATTACTTATTTCAAAGTGCCACGAGCGGGATCTGAATCCATGGCCTTCGGCTAAATACGCCGCTGCTCTACCACTTGAGCTATCGTGACTTCGATCCTCTCCGACACCAAAAAATGGCAAAAAAAGAGAAAATTCGAAAGGTTGTAGGTTGAGTTGGGGAGTTGGTGCCCGAGTGGATCGAACTATCCAAGTCAGGATAGCTCAAGTGGTTAGCGCAGCGGCGTGTTTAGCCGAATGTCGTGGATTCAAATCCCCTCGTGACACTATTTTCTCATTTCAACCAAAACATTACAAAAAAAAAATTAACCTCTTATTTATATTTACTCCAGCTTGTTACCCCCTAGATTAGAAAACAAAGGACAGTCATGAGAGAAATCATCACTACATGAAAGGTTGGCAACCACATTACGATTTCTGATCATTGTTCGGGGTTATCAATACCGCTTCTCTCATTGCATTTGTATCTTTGTTTTGAAAACGTCGACCAACTGGTTGAGGATCGAATTTCTTTTATTTCTATCGTGGTAATATAATCATTGCCCACCACTTTCATAAACATGGTAAACTTTCATACAATTTCAACAGTAAAATCTCGATTGGATGTCATTGCCAATAAAGAATAAACGTTTTTGACTTTTTGAGAATGTACGACGGAGATGTTTGCTCAGTGACAGAAAGATGGATACTGCGCCAAAAAAAAGAGGGTTTTCCTATTCACGACCAGGCCAGCGCGCCAAAATCTTCACCCTCCACGCCAGGTTTTCCCATTAACGAACGCGCCAAGCCGTCGTCGCGCCGTAGATATTTGGGGTGGCGCGATGGAGTTTGGTCCGGCCGAATATTCGGCACAGCCAGTTCAGTTTTGCCATTGACGTGGTTTTCGGAACGGCGTCGCTCCCTTTGGACTGCTAGAAGCGATCGTGAATGGCCACCTTTAGGCATAAAAAAATTTCAGATAGTAAATCACCAGATATCTATTTAAAATCTAAAATGGAAGCCTCGTAACAGCACAAAGGCTCAAATAGATTTAGCGGCAAAAAAATATAGCAATGTAAAGAAAAAACAGAAATATTTGGTAACTAATGACCAATAGAGTGAGCGAGCGATGAAATTCAATCAATTGAGTAAACTCTTTTGTTGAAGTTACGAACCCCACCCTAAATTCCTAATATCCTCCTAAAAATGCTGAGCTGCTGTGATCGATTTTATTTTAAGGGTGTATTCTTCTGCATGAAATACGCGCTTTTAGAGGACTGTTGGATTTTAAAGATGATGATGGACTGGAGTGCAATGAGGTAGGGGTTACTCGACAAACACTGCAGTACTTTTGGACTTTTCCTACTTCCTTGGTTTTTGTTCATTCGCATTCTTCATTTAAAAAGTATTAAGCCATTGACGGCATTTCCTATATCGGCATCCCCTTGATATCCTTGTGCGGTGATTCACATTCGAAGAAAATACGTCGACCTTTTTGAGTTCGTTCGTGATAGCCCCTTCTCCCTTTAGCAACTCCTAGAGTCCTCCCTTATTCTTCTCCAATTTGATAGTTGAATACGCGGATTGATTAGTTTGAATGTTCATTCTTCACCACAGAAGGGTTTCATGTGAATAATTTGCATACCGGCTTGAAGTGTTCATACCGCTCCTGGACTTCCTCTATCGGATTTCTTCCCATTCTCTTTTTTCTTAGAGAACATTCCGATCCTTCGTACGTTCCCGTCAAACTCGCTGTGGTATGTCCGACCTCTTTCTTCCTAAACACTACTCCGTTCAGTCGTCTTCAATCTATGGAATTCCCTCTCTCACTCTATCAACTGACCCTCAGCCCCTTCTACTTTGAAGTCCCTTATTTTGTATTCCTTCTTCTTCTAATTTAATAGGAGTGAGTTTTCATTTTATTTGTATATGTTTTTATAAATAGACATCTTTGTGCTGCCTTATCAGGCGAGAATTTTTGTATATACGTTCTAATCATAATTTTTTTTTTTTAATTAAAAAATGAATAATTTCCGAGTGGAATCAAAGCCATTATGGAATCACTGTTGCTCAGGAAGTTCGAGCTTCTGGGTACTGTTCGAAAGACCGTGGGTTCAAATCTCAACCCTGATTGTATTCAAATTTTGAGATTAGATTATCTTGATTTTTGAACAAAAAATCACTTTTTTTTTAACGAGGGTTCGCAACAGGAGAGGTCATATGCACCCTCAGAGTGCCGGTATTTTTCAAAATGCTCAAGACTGGGCCGCTGGATTCGAACCCGGGACCTTTACCTTACAGTGATAGGCGCCGTGTCAACGCATGTACCGATGCGGCCACCGACGCTCCCTTGGTTTTATTAAATGTCGCAGAATTTGGTCAAATACTGACCACTCACATTACATTCAATGACATAATTTTATACAATAATTATTCATGGGGCTTTAGTCTAAGTTTTTAGGTTTAAGTCCCATAATAAAGATTATTGTTTTCTTTTCGTTTTTTTCCAAGGTAGTAGTATATTTTTCGTCAATGAGGCGGTCAGAAGGACCAGGTGACCTCAAAACATTTAACTGTATTTCATAATACATAAAAATTGACTGCAGATAATATCAGTTTTTTCGACCTAGTCCTCTGAGAAAGGAAGCCACTCTGAATTATAAAAATATTTTCCCGCTTTTATTTTTCTTGAAAGTCGTCATTATACTCTGGCAGTTTTGTACTTCTATGATAGGTCCAAGCTTCATTTCATCGAGGCAATCAATTTAAGGGGGATTTTCGAACGGAATATCAGATGGATCGGCCCGAATAGGTTTTTTTTCTTTCTTCCAACTTCCCACTTGTGCGAGTAACTCTTCTCGCCTATTCCATTCTTCAGAAACTTAGATATCACTTCTTGGTTCCGTGGAATCAATATGAGATGACCCCGTTAGCCCCTCGCCTACTCCTCGGCGCCTAACTTCTCTTATTGACTCGTTCCACGCTAAACTTCAATTTTCCAAACTGCTTCTTTCGCCGTCGGTTCGTAAAGCCGGATGAAAAGAAAATTTCAAAGTTTCGACTTGGTTGAAAAATAGATAGGAAGTGTGTGTGTTGTGTGAGTAAGATTGCTTTTTCATTTCTACAACTTCTTTTCACTTAAACTATACTCTATCCGTTGGTTTTTATTATAAAAAATTTAAAACGTTAACATTTATCAATAAATGCAAGATATTCCTTTCTAAATAAAAAAGCTCGTAAAGCATAAAATTCTATTCAATTATATCTATTCTTTACTACACGATCTTATTCCTCCTAAAATACCCGGCAACTTAACTTGAAAAGAAATACTTTGATAAATTTACAATTTAATTTTTCGGATGACTTTCTCCATAGTTCAGTGAAAATACGCTGAAATAAGAATGATACTGAAACCTAAGTTCCTAGTTCCTATCTCCTATTTGCTCATTTCCAATTAGTAAAAATCCTTGGAACATTCCTGAAAAGTTTATTCTTAATTCATGTAAATGCAACCATTTTTCTGTCCTATGGTGGATGGAATAGGCACTATTGGCTCATGTCTTGAGTCAAGGTGGTTCTTGGCGTCAATCTGGGCGTACCTTTGAATTACTTTATTTTTCAATCTTTTTTAATATTCCTTTCATCTTCAGGAAAATCTGAATTTCGCAAGGAAATATTCTTGGATTGATCCATTCTGGAAATCTGGACTTTCTCTCACGCTCTCTCTCTCACTCTCTCACTCTTCGTTGTATGCAAGGAAATGTAAAAGTTGACCAAATTCTGCGACCATAAATAAAACATTTATCAATCAATTCAACTATTTACTAATATCTCTTATATCACTCACTTTTGATTTTCTTTTTCGCTCTCTCTTCCTCTCTCATACTCTCATTTACTCTTCTTCTCCCTTCGTTGAATGAAAGAGTGACAAATTATACTCAAATTCTGCTGCAATAAATAAAACGTTGATCTATCAATCAATCTATCTATAGATATCTCCCCTGTCTCTCTCACTTTCTTATACTTCTCTTTTTCTCCCCCACCCCTTCCCTCCACTCACTCACTCTCTCTCACTCTCTCTTTCTCTCTCTCTCTCATACACCTTTTCTTTTTTTCTCTCCCGATCGAAATCTTTTTCTTACTTCTTCCATCTCTCATAAAACATTGATCAATCAATCAATCTGTCTATAAATATCTCCTCTTTTTCTTTTTTCTCTCCCGCCAGTATCTTTACTTTATAGCTTGTATCTCTCTTCAAAAAATTGATCAATTAATCAATGAGTCGATAAAAATCTCTCTCTCTATATATATATTTGTTCTTTCTCTTTCACTTCTCTCTCCTCTCTCTCTCTCTCTCTCACTCTCTCTATCTCTCTCTCTCTCTCTCTCTCTCTCTCTCTCTCTCTCTCTCTCTCTCTCTCTCTCTTCTCTCTCTCTCTCTCTCTCTCTCTCTCTCTCTCTCTCTCTCTCTATCTCTCTCTCTCATACACTCTCTCTTTTTTCTCTCCCTATCAAAATAATTTTCTTCCTTCTTCCATCTATCATAAAACATTGATGAATCAATCAATCTGTCTATAAATATCTCCTCTTTTTCTTTTTTCTCTCCCGCTAGTATCTTTACTTTATATCTTGTATCTCTCTTCAAAAAATTGATCAATTAATCAATGAGTCCATAAAAATCTCTCCTCTCTCTCTTCTTTCTCTCTCTCTCTCTCACTTTCTCTCTCTTTCTTTCTTTCTCATTCACTTCTCTCTCCTCTCTCCCTCCCTCTCTCTCTCTCCCCTCTCTCTCTCCTCACTCTCTTTCTCTCTCTCTCTCACTCTCTCTCTCTCTCGCTCTCTCTTCCTCTCTCTCTCTAAAACATTCTTCTTCCATAATCCCTGTCTTAAAATATGTATTTATTGTTCATCGTTCTTTAATTATGACATTTCTCTCTTTCTCTCTCACTCTCTCTTTCACACACACACACACACACACACACACAACACCTCTTTTTTGTCTAGCCCATCCCCAAAATATGTCTATCTATCTACATATATATATATTTTTTTTCATCATCACAGTTATTCTCTTTTTTCCGAAATGTCTTTATCACTTTGGTTTTAATTAATAACCTGTTCTTCCCTACGACGACACTTTCCTTTGTCTGTCTGTCTCTCTCTCTCTCTCTCTCTCTCTCTCTCTCTCTCTCTCTCTCTCTCTTTCTCTCTTATTCTTTTTGTCTCTCAATCTCTCCCTACTTTTATCTACAGCAACATCTCTCTCACTCTACCTTTTTCTATAAAAAACAATCTACTCGATATTTTTCTATAAAAAGCCATCTTTATGTTCACACAAAAACGAGTGTATTTAAAAAAAATCTGTATTTGTTGTGTGATGTTTAAAACGCAGTAGGTTCATAAGAATTAAAGCCCGTTGATTTGCTAACAAATGCCAACTTCAATTCTTTCAACTGTCTCTAGCAATAGGTGCTTCCGTCTGGTTATTGTTTCTTTTCGTTGTTATTTTTCCTTTTCCTTTATTTTTCTTCTTTCACGGAAAGGAAACCATGTCACATTCAATCTTTTTGTTAGGGAGCGAATTTCCTCCGGAATTCCTTGGCCAGGTCACCGATCACCCGGTCGGCTGTTGGTGCCTCGAGACCACGCCCAAGAATCCCTGCCGGCCTTTTACATCCTTTTCCCTGGTTTATTACTGTTTTTCTAATGAAATTCCACAAGCTTGTCGTATTTAGGAACGTCTTACTCTCGCCCACTCGGCACCCCAGCCGGCTTGCTCGTCGGGGGGTCACCATAGAAACGCCAAGGGTTGGTCGAGCATGTTAATGCCCCGAAAGAATCGACTCGGTCCGAACCCTTAACACGTACCAGAACAATGTAATGTGGAAAAATAAATTACAAAACATCGTGCCACGAAGGAAAAAAATGCAAAAGGTTTATTTACTCAATTATGCATTTTCTAAAAATTTTATAAAATTTTATTTCTACCAGAACACTTTACAAGTCCGTATAACTTGGTCCACTGTTTTTTAAATTTTCTTAATTATTTTGGTTTATGTGTAACATGTAAAATCTATCATGATACCTATGAAAATAAGACTAAAAACTTTCAAATAATGAAAATAAAATGAAAATCTCAAAACTCTTGTAAATTGGTTGTTAAAGTTCATTTTGGTCTGCCTATATTCACGTTTTTGGTCTGATTTTAAGAGTTCACCACCCCGCAGACCATAACAAAAATCTTTCAATTTAATCTATTCATATAATAATTACTATTGTGTTATTGCACTTTCGTCGCAAATATTTACAAAACAACAACATTTGCAAATTTGTATGCTAAAATGGTTGAAAATTAATCAAAGTAAAATTCTTCTTTCTCATCAATATATATAGAACCCAAGAGATACGAGAAAAAGTAAAATTACAAAAGAGAAACATTAAAATAATAAGAAAATGTACCTTGTTGGTAATAATAGCAATAGAAAATTAATAATAATTACAGCAGTTATTTTATCGGTGCCAGAGAGAGAGAGAGAGAGAGAGAGAGAGATATGCACAGATATGGAACGAGAGACACAAGTAGAAGGACAGGCATAGGGTTAAAAATAGATAAAGAGAGAGAGAGAGAGAGAGAGAGAGAGAGAGAGAGAGAGAGAGAGAGAGAGAGAGAGATTTGATTTGATTAATGATTTATTTATTCTCGCAAAATTTGGTTTACATAAACCACTTTTCCATTTAACGAGATTTACACATGTTTAGTAGAACTTATTATTTAGCACTAAGTTGAGACCCTAAGTTAATAATTATTTTTATATTATTATTTTAAATTCACATTTACACATTCTATTTCACAATAATACATCACAATCCTTATGGAGAAGCAGTCATAAGGCAGAAGCAAGGCGGCATAAGGTATACAACGGTTTTTATTTGGCTTGAATCTTTACATTTGGATTATCCAAGACGCCCTTCTTTATAAATTGTCCTTCAGCTTACTGAGGTTAAAAAAGGTGAATTTATACAATGGTAGAAAATTTTAGATTCAAAAAACATGGATTGAATCAAAAATTTTCTATCGTTGTATAAATTGTTTTTCTATCTAAAATTTTCTAGCATTATATAAATTCATTCTTTTGAATCTAAAATTTTCTAGCATTGTATAAATTCACCTTTTTTTAATCTAAAATTTTCTAGCACTGTATAAATTCATTTTTTATCTAAAATTTCTTCCATTGTATAAATTCATTTTTTCACATCCTACGTGTATTTGTAAAATTTAAACAATGTTTCTAAATCCCAGGCTCTGAAGATGGTCTCAATAAAGGTCGAAACGTTGGCATGATAACGAAAATGTTTTTCTACAACCTACCTCACACCAAACCGCATCTCACGATCTCCGAATAATCAAGTATAAAAGATTTGTTCAGTTACAATTTTTTTCAAGAAACAACCACCTTGAAGGTGACGGTCACCAAACACCACACACTTTTATAATTGATTTGAAAAACTATTTACATCCTGCCCACAATAAAGAGAAAAAATAATTTCGGATAGTAAAAATCGCAAAAGGAATCTGCGAAGCCAAAAAATAAACTAATCGCCAGCGTATTGAGCCGATCTCCTCCTACAGTGCGCACTGCCATTAAAATTTAAATTTTAAACGTTACATGTGTGGGGGGAAAATAAACACTAAGTTCAAACCATTCGACCTATCCTTCATCCAGAGTTTATTTTAATCGAGGGCATAGGTTTGAAGCGATTTGTACTTCGGAATTTTTTACTTAGAAGAGAGAACTAAACTAAACTTCCGCGTCTCACTCGCATATTTTCTCCACTTCACGGAAAAACAGTGCAAATGCTGGCAAATTTCAAGTGACTTTCGTGGATCAATTGTCTGAAGAAATTGCTGTACCTTGGCTTTGTCAAATCCAGTTTATTTCAACAAACCTATAAAATGAATGTATATATGTTATTTGATTACATAGAATGCACACAATTTTAGTGAGAGAGAAAGAAAGAAAGAGAGAGAGAGAAAGAGAGAAAGAGAGAGAGAGGGAGAGNAACCTGGACTACTATGAGTCTGTGGATAGTCGATATTCCACCATAAAACGCCCAAAAATACATCGTTAACTCTATTAAATACCATTCAATTAATTAAGGTTAGAGAGAGAGAGAGAGAGAGACAGACATACATACAGACAGAATGTGAGTTTTAGACGGAGAGAGGTACAGTGTTGGCGTTTGAAAAGAAAGAAGAATGGGGATAGAGAAAGTGAACAAAAAGAGAAAAAGTAATGTGACTGATGTAGTTGAATTATTCCAGTTGAATTATAAAAAATCGAGTAAGTAAATTCTGTATTGGGATAAAAATATGAGCTAGATTATAATGGAGATTAAAGAAAATAAAGGATTGATTGTTAGAGAGAATACAAACAAATGGATGACTAATGCGAGGGAGTGATAAAGAAAGAGAGAACGAGAAAAATTGACTGCTCAAAAGAAAGAGGGTGGGTGAGTGAGATTGAAATGGTTGAATGGATAGAGTTTATAAAATATAATATATAATAAATATAATATAAAATGTAATATAATAGTTATTACAAAAAGTGAGAATGAGAGTAAAATAAAAATCAGGAAAGCTTGAGTAAGAGTAGGAGGGAGAAAGAATGAGAAAAAGAGTGAGTTAGACGGAGAGAGGTACGGAGTTGGCGTTTGAAAATAAAGAAGAATGGAGAGAGAGAGAAAGTGAAAAAAAAGAGAAAAAGTAATGTGACTAAAGTAGTTGAATTAATCCAGTTGAATTATTCTCAGAGAGTGAGTGAATAAGTGAGAAAATAGTTAGAGAAATAAAATGGTCAGAGGGCGAGACTGAACAAGAGATTTGAGCCAATAAAACGAGAGATTGACAGAGAGATTACAAAGAGTCTTACTCTTTCTTGGCGCTGGTTGTAGATAGTCTTAAAAAACACGTCGAGATGGAAAAAAAGAATACAAACTTTGTGGACAGGGAGAAATTGTAAAAAAATGGGTTTACAATTAAAAATAAAGAATTAGATAGCGAGAGGGTGAGTGAGTGAGTGAGCGAGAGCGAGAGAGAGTGAGAGACAGACAGACAGAATGTCAGTTTCAGACGGAGAGAGGTACAGTGCTGGCGTTTGAAAAGAAAGAGGTAGGGAGAGAGAGAAAGTGAACAAAAAGAGAAAAAGAAATGTGATTGAATTACTTAAGTGGATCCAGTTGAATTATAAAAAATCGAATAACAGTAAAATCTCGATTGGATGTCATTGCCAATANGGGATTATAAAGGAGATTAAAGCAAATAAAGAAGATGACGAGTGCGAGGGAGTGATCAACAAAGAAAGAGCGAGAAAAAGTGTGTGCTTCAAAAGAATGAGGGTGGGTGAGTGAAATTGAAATGGTTGAATGGAAAGAGTTTATAAAATATTATATAAAATATAATAAGTATAATATAAAACGTAATGTAATAGTTATTACAAAAAGTAAGAAGGAGAGTAAAATAAAAATTAGGAAAGCGTGAGTAAGAGTAGGAGGGAGAAAGATTAGAAAAAGAGAAAAGGAAAGAGAGGGTGAGTGAATGAGAGAGAAAATACGATGGTCAGAGGATCAGAGACTGAAAAAGAGATTTAAGCCAATAAAACGAGAGATTGACAGAGAGATTACAAAGAGCCTTACTCTTTTTTGGCGCTGGTTGGAGATAGTCTTAAAAAACACATGGAAAGATGGAAAAAAAGAATACAAACTGAGTGGACAGAGAGAAATTGTAACAAAAATGGGTTTACAATTAGAAAGAAAGAATTAGATAGCTAGAGGGTGAGTGAGTGAGCGAGCGAGTGAGAGAGAGGAAGTGAGTGAGAGAGAGAGAGAGAGAGAGAGAGACAGACAGACAGACAGACAGAAAGACAGTCCGAATGCGAGTTTCAGACGGAGAGAGGTACAGTGCTGGCGTTTGAAAAGAAAGAGGAAGGAGGAGAGAGAAAGTGAACAAAAATAGAAAAAGAAATGTGATTGAATTAGTTTAGTGGATCCAGTTTTTTTATTTGTTTTTATTTATTTATTATTAGCCTTATGATCTTGCATATTAGCAGTCGTTAGGGAGAAAGATTAGAAAAAGAAAAAAGGAAAGAGAGGGTGAGTGAATAAGTGAGAAAATACGATGGTCAGATGGCGAGATTGAAAAAGAGATTTGAGCCAATAAAACGAGAGATTGACAGAGAGATTACAAAGAGCCTTACTGTTTTTTGGCGCTGGTTGGATATAGTTTTAAAAAACACATGGAAAGATGGAAAAAAAGAATACAAACTGAGTGGACAGAGAGAAATTGTAACAAAAATAGGTTTACAATTAGAGAGAGACAGAGTGGGAGTGAGAGAGAAAGGAAGAGGGAGAGAGAGAAATTGTATGAGGGGATAAAAATACTAAATTGAGAGAACGAAAATGTTAATTAAGCTGAAAAAAATATAAGATAACATGGTTAGAAAGAATAGAGTGAGTGAGAAAACAAAAGTTCGTAATATTGTAATTGAAGTAAAAAACGTAAAAGGACGCGAGATTGGGCAGCAGAGGATAATATAATGAGTTCATTTTCAATATATTCGGTGCGAAAATAGAAATGAATGAGAGAAAAAAATGTGTGAAGTTATAAGGAGTGAGAGAGAATTAAAAATAGAAAAAAGGAATCAGTGCGAGTAACAAAGAAAAATACCGGGTTTAAGAAGAACAATAAAAGTAAAGAGAAGCAGTGTGCGTGGGGGTATTTTTAGAATAGATAAAAAGGTACGTAAATAAGTGGGAAGAGAGGGTGTAAGGAGGGAGAGGGCGTATGGAAGAGGGCGAGTAAGAGAGAAAGAAAACCTTACTGTTTTAAAAATAAAAAGTCATGGTGATTATCTAGTTATAATTGATTTTCGCATCGTCTTTAAAATATTTACTTTTTCTTTTTAATTTTTTGTTGGTTTATTAATTTAACAATTCATTATAGCGTCCGATAATTTTCAAAGTGCACAAAATCTTGGGAGGATTGATGGTTTTTTTGTCTTGGACAACAAGTATACATAAATATTGAAATGTAATAAGATTTGATCATTGTTCATTTTCCAGTAGGCAGTCTGTCTCTAAGACGTATTATCAAGAAAACGAGCTTTGCAACCATTTTTAAATATTTTTTTTCGCTTTGCTGGCGGATCATCATCTTATGTTTGAGCAATAAAATCTTTTCTTTTATCGAGTTTATTTTACGAGCAGAACTTTTTCATAGTGGATGTTGTGAGGGATTTTTTTCTTTTTTGGAACGCTCACTGAGACGAAATAATAAGAAATCCATACCCCGGAGGGAAGTTTTCATTTCTTCACCCCTTTCCGCTATATAATGTCGCACCATTTCCTCTGAGGATGGCTTTTTCCCGGGTTGTTTTCCATCTCCATCCGAGTGGTGTGCGGATGAATGAAGACCATTATCACTAATGGCTGAGCCCGTGAAAATGGGTGTTCCACTAATTTGAACCCCCGGCGACAAACACACCTCAACTCTTAAAATCCAGGCAGTTTCGGACCTCAATAAAGCAAATACGTGACCCGAAGTCAATATTGACACGATGTCATTAAGAAAATTCTCAAGGACCATCGTAAACCGCGTGAACAGAGCCCATATGAGAGACTTACGGCTGTAGTACCAAATACCAAAATACCAAAAATAGTACCAAATACTCGAAGCAATATTTCAAAACAAAGAAATTAAATACGTTTATCTAATATTTCTAATCATTAATGAGTTCAATTCCTCTGGTTATCAAAATGACCGAAATGTATTTATTAAATTTCATACTATTTAATGGATCATCAGCCTATAAGGTATAAATCATAAAACAAATTTAAATGAAATTTTAAACTATGCCAAAAATTTATTGAAATCTATTGGCAAGCTACTAGGACTATTGCTGGCTCCTCACGTTTTGTCTATCTCGCGTTTTTTACTATTTATTTTCATTTTAATATTTAACCTTTCCACACGTAATTAAAATGATCAAATTTAATTAAAATACACATTCGTACTATTAAAAGAGTTACGTAATTTAAGTTTGGCAGGACTCAAGAGTCTCTATGATATATTCAGACTCCATCACAAGGACGCTAAAACATTGAAATATAAATTATTTTCAATTAATTAAGGTTTTGGTTGAGATAAAAAGTTAGGGTCACAAGCGGGATTCGAACTCACGAACTTCGGCTTGATTCGCCGCTGCTCTACCACTTGAGCTTTCGTGCTTCCATCCAATCGGACACCAACTCCCCATCCCAACCCACTTTCGAATTTGGATTCCCAAACGGGCCACGAATCCTAATAATTACTATATTAATTAACCTAATTGGTTCGACGTGTCTTTCGGAAACTCGATATTTCACAGACCATCTTTATATATTTAACCACTCACCCAAATAAATACATTCTCATAATTGGATAGTCAACGGGTTTTGATTTAACACCAGTGATTACCATCCTACTACCTTGCACTAAGTAATGTAAAACTAAATAACCTGGACTACTATGAGTCTGTGGATAGTCGATATTCCACCATAAAACGCCCAAAAATACATCGTTAACTCTATTAAATACCATTCAATTAATTAAGGTTTTTAGTTGAGATAAAAAAGTCAGTGTCACGAGCGGGATTCGAACCCACGACCTTCGGCTTGATACGCCGCTACTCTACCACTTGAGCTATCGTGACTTCGATCCACTCGTGACACTGACCTTTTTATCTCAACTAAACACCTTAATTAATTGAATGATTTTATTTGGTCATGCGGACCACGAAAAATAGTGAATTTAATGAATTAAAATGAAGAATACTTCACTAGAGCTATCCGTGGCCATTTCATTTATCGCCAAGTATCAAACACGGCATTTGAAAAATGGCCAAAAAAAAGGAAAATTGAAAAGGTGGGTTTGAGATGGGAATTAGTGTCTAAGTGGATCGAAGTCACGATAGCTCAAGTGGTAGAGTAGCGTCGTATCTACCCGAAGGTCGTGGGTTCGAATCCCGCTCGTGACACTGACTTTTTTATCTCAACTAAAAACCTTAATTATTTGAATGATATTAATTGGTCAAGCGGACTACAAAAAATAGTTAATCTATTAAATACATTCGCTCAAAATAAGAACATTACTTAAAAGGAACATTATGAAACGGCTCACTATATGCTTCATGTATTACCTATCCTAAGTTTGGCGAGACTCAAATGTTCTGGATATACTGTTCAAACTGTTTATACAAACTGGATATACAAACCAACTGTTTGTAGGCTGACAAGACGTCTTTTACTTTCATGTCTTCCCTTCATTCACGCTAATAAATACATTCGTACAGAGTAAAAATTCCTCTACGGTATTCTAAGTTAGCCTAGTTGGTTTGACAGGTCTTGTAGGTAGTTGATATTCTAAACAGACCGTGTATATACTTCTTAACCACTCGCACAAATAAATACATTCACACAATGATGTAGTCACTATGGTTTTGATATTATGCCTGTGACTACCTCCCTATAACATTGTAAATTTATATAAAACTATTAACTTAAACTATTTTGGTGTGTTTGTGAAGACTAGATCATATTACATCTATTCCAATATTCATGCTAATAAATAAATTCGCTCAAATTAAGAATGTTATTTCAGCTAACTTGGTATTATTTGCTTTAGGTATCGAATCAATTTCTTTTTATCACGTCTGCCTTAAAAATTGTTTAAATTCAGCTGGCAGCCCACACTTTATTCTTTGCGGCGCTTATTACGTTAAGTATGATAATATGAGATATAAGTTCGCCACATTAAGGGCGTGTCAGGAGAGGAGTAGATGCCTATGTGTAAGCGTAGTGTGGCTTATCCGCAGGCGAGTCAATGTGATTTTTTTTTTCCAATAACTCCTTGGTCCATGATTTGACCGACGGCTTTATTTCATATAGTTTGTAGGTCATGGTGGTCCAGCGGTTTTGCCATTTACATTAGGATAAATGTGTTTGTCATATTACGAGGATTTTCATTAGGTGCGGCCATATGCACGCGCACATGCAAGGTATCTAGATATTCAGGACATTTCTCTAAATTCTAATTCCCTAATCCTTTAGGGCTTGTAGGATCCGGTCATAATTATATTTTAATTGCTTCCCGCGCATGTTGGAATCTAGTGCCATTTCGCCAGCGGCCGTACAAAGGGGTACCCAGCGGCGCGTGTAGGGCTTTCCGACTCCTAAAACTAAATTCCAACTGTGGTAAGAATTCCAGGATATTAACCGAGTAATTTAATTAAATTCTCAGCTTTTATCCCGTTTTAATTTGAAACGGGTGAGATGTGTCGGCGGTTTTCGGGCTTTCCGCAGGCATCGGATGGCAAAGTTTGGAAATACTGCTTATGATTTTATCCGGTTAAAACGCTGAGAAAAAACATCGATCAATTAAAAATCATTTCGATCATTTACAGTCCGTTGATTCTCGCAGGACGATCACTTATGCGTCAGTACGCAAATAACCATCCAAACGTCCTTCTATTCCTTTTCCTCTTAAATAATTAAAAAAATTAGCCTAAAATCGTCTTCGAACCAGAATCCCGATTAGGAAATAATGCCGAGTTGATGCGGAAGATTGCTTTTCTATCGAATTATCTCGATGGAAGTTGATGGCTTAAGGAATCCCATCCTCCTTTGATTCGACTAAATCATATTTCCCCGCTTGGCGGTGATCCGTGCCATCAGCTTAGCTTTTTACGGGCCATGTGAACCGAAAAATAATTTTTATAATATAAAAATTTAACCAAAGAAATATTTTCCGGAAGAAGCGGAAAAATATAAAAAGTAATATTTATTAAAATAAAAATTGTAAATTACAATTAATTAAGGTTTTTAGTTGAGATGAAAAAAAGCTAATGGAACGAGAGGGATTCGAATGGGGTTGAAATGGGGAGTTGATGTCCGAGTGGATCGAGGTCACGATAGCTCAGGTGGTAGAGCTGCGGCGTATCAAGCCGAAGGTCGTGGGTTCGAATCCCTCTCGTGCCATTAGCTTTTTTTCATCTCAACTAAAAACCTTAATTAATTGTAATGTTTAATTGGTCAAGCGGACCACGAAATTAGTGAATTGTAAATTACTTGGAAATATTTTGAAAAAAAATGCCAATTTTAAATTAATTACACGTTAACGATCTTATCGAACAGTTGGTCATTATATAGAAAACTGTTTCGATGAAATCCTGATAGTGTTTGAAAGCATGTGAACAAACAATTTTCCAAGTATTTTTTTATTTTTTATGTGCATATTTTATTGACGTACAAATGTAAAATTCATATGTACATGTAGCGTTATGAATGAATAAAAGCTTTATTTATACAAAGGTATGTACATTAAATTTACATTTTGAAAAGCTAATTGATAATGGCCTTAGCCGTCTGTCGAGTTGCTTTATAAATTTATATACCTGTTTTTGTAACTTGAGAATGACCTTCTTTGATTTTAAAAATTGAAGTGGTCAATCAGGTATTTTCGCTACCGATGGGCGTGAGTGAGGTAGACCAGAAGCTTCCTCCAGTTATTCCTTCCGTTAAGGATTGCAATAACTTCTTCATCCAGTTTCTGTTCTCTCTCAGAACGGGGCACTCTCCCATGAAGTGGATAATGTCCTCTTTGATGTTGAGGTTACATAAGGAGCAAATGATGGCGCGGTCCTGACTCCACGGTTGGCAGTTCAGCTGAAGCAATTCACCCCTCGCCCTCAAGACCAGAGACACCTCATAGGCTGTCATATAAAGGACTCCATGTAGTTTCGCCCTAAGTCAAAATCCTGTCTAGCGTACAAGTTGTGATGTAAGCTGTTTCTTGCACGGATTACCAGGTCTTTCCTTTTGCTTGCCTCCCACTTTTTAATTAGGTCAGTGGTATTAGAGGACTTCAGTTCCTCGACCACCGACGCCCCCTATAAAACCACCTTAAATTATAGGTTTCTATTGAAATAGTTATTCTCATTTTTTGGGAGCTATGGGCTCAGTGTAATTTTCAAAAAATTGGTTTCCTTGACATGGATTACCGACAGGATGTAATTGATAGGACTCACAGTATTGTTTATCTCAATGACTTATACGAGAAGTAAAAAATGAACTAAAATATTATTAAGTCAAAAGTGTAGAGTAAATTAACGGCGCGGTGAGTAGGCTAAATTTGCACGGCTGTTCGGTCGGGTTTTTGCATATTACAAGAGCCGCGATTTCAGCCCGTATTTTGTCGGTTTGATAAATACATTAGCACCCACTACAACCATCTTTCAAGCCTTGTAATCCTTAGAAGCATCTGTACATGAAATAAATAACAAATATCTCAAGAGAGCAATAATAAATAAATAATAAACAGGCAGCTCTAAAAGTACTTCAAGCCAACGAGAACAACTCTACTCCAATATGGGACTACCTATTGTATTTTTTTTAATGTGCCCTTTTATATATAATTATTCGGAAATCGTGAGTGCGGTCTGGTGTGATGTAGGTTTCAGAAAAACATATTCTTTATCGCGCCAACGTTTCGATCTTTATTGAGATCATCTTCAGGGATTTACAACATTGTTTAAATTTAACAAATGCATGTAGGATGTGAGAAAAAATGAATTTATGCAATGCTGGAAAATTTTATATTCAAATAAAGTATTTGTACTCACTCAGTGTATGTTTTCCCGGCAGATATGTCATTTTTGTGTGTGGTGTTGAGAGTGCCAGTGAGAAATTGTTGTTTTATGTTTATACACGTTGAATTTTGAAGGGGTGGGGAAGGAAGTCGGTATAGAAAGACATTTTTGTATAAGGAGTCGGATTCTTTGATGTGAAAAGAGTCGACGAGAGAAAACAATGTGTTGGTAATGGTTCGGCCAGATTAACCTTTCAGGATTATATAGAAAGGGATAAATAGGAAAAGGAAAGCTAAATTGTTCGACAATTAGACTATGTGAAAAATATTTGATGACTGAAATTTTTTTATATGTTATATTACATGTTTTGTGGGATGTGTTGATGGTAATATCGATATATATTTATTTTGAGGTAAAATTGGTAAAGAGTGAAAATGGTGTGGGTTTAGCTGAAACACCTCTGTAAAAAGATCGCCCAGGAGTGAAAACATTCTTTAAAGAACCTTTGACTTATTAACCAGCCGAAGTTGTTTAATGTTCATCTGGAGGTCCTGGGTTTGCAACCCGCAGCCGGGCAATGAAATATTGCCGTGAGTTAAAGCACCCTCCTGGAGACTACATGTTTCCTAACGTTCCCTTTTCCTTAGTGGCTCTCCCGCCTTGCAGTATCTCACATGTCCTTGTCGATAGGCCCCAGGGCAAACGGCAATAAATTCCTGCAACCTTCCTGATTTATAAGCTGTTAAACCCTTTAGGTGGGGAACCGTTCGTTCCATATACTAACGGGTGCTTTAAACTCCCTTTCTTCCACTATTTTTAACGTCTCGAAGATTTATTTAGAACAAATCAATATATGGATCGGCACGTTTTCATTTATTTATATATTCGGCTATTTATGGGTACTATGTTTTTTTTTATTACCATTTCAACTTTAATGATTGAATTAATTAAGATTTTTAGTTGAGATAAAAAAGTCAGTGTCACGAGCGGGATTCGAACCCACGACATTCGGCTTGATACGCCGCTACTCTAACACTTGAGCTATCGTGACTTCGATCCACTCGGGCACTAACTTCCCGTCTCAACCCCACCTTTTGAATTTTCCCTCCTTTTTGCCATTTTTCAAATGTCGTGTAATCTATTTGATTCTCGGCGAGAAATGAAATGGCCACGGAGAGCTGTAGTGAAGTATACTTCATTTTAATTCTTCAATTAATTAAGGTTTTTAGTTGAGATAAAAAGTCAGTGTCACGAGGGGGATTCGAACCCATGATCTTCGGTAGGCCGTCCACTGGTGCCGTTTTCGGCCGAACTTGCTTGAAGCGAAGAAATGAATGAGAACGCGTCCATTAGAACCAATTCGTTCGGTCGTGTTGGACCGTGTACGGCCGAAGCACTTTCCGATCCAAATAAAGTTGCATTTTCCAGTCCGATTCGGCCGAATGGTTACTTCGACTTCAACTGTCAACCACGTGACATCAAACTCTCACCATTGTTTAACGCCGTTCTTTGCTTTTTGCTTACCATTTCGTTTCGTTTTCATTTCGATGGATTGCACAAAATTGATAACTGCGGTTGACGAGCAGGCTCTTGGGACATGCGTGATCCACTCTACCATCGGAGAGATGTCCAGCGTAAGCTGTGGTCAAGGATAGCTTTAGAAATGGAACTTACAATATTTTTGTTTATTTCTTTCAATCCATTTGTATGTAAACTAAGAATTTTCGAGCAGCAACAAATCTTCTACATCCATTTGGTCTGTGTTGTGAACTGTCGAAAATCGGCTACAGTGGACGACGGCGATCGGCTATATTGCCGGTCGTCCGTTTGGTCAAATAGTTCGGCTGTTGAACGGCAGTCGTAGTTCGGTTCCAATGGACGAGCAGCCTTCGGCTTGATACCTTGTGGGGTTGAGGGAAGTTAGTGCCCAAGTGGATCGAAGTCTCAAGTGGTAGAGTAGCGGGTATCAAGCCGAAGGTCGTGGGTTCGAATCCCGCTCGTGACGCTGGCTTTTTTTTCTCAACTGAAAACCTTAATTAATTGAACGATATTAATTGGTCAAGCGGACCACGAAAAATAGTTAATTTAATGATAAAACGTTTTCTCCGTCATTTGACTTCTACGTTTTGATCGCCTTATCTACTCTACTAAAAAATGAAAATACATAGATGTTCTCAAATTCTTTTTATTAATTTAATTTTCTGGGTTTTTGTTTATAATGTAGGTTATTGGTATTTTTGAACTAACCCACCAATTATTTTTTATGATCTGTAATTCAATCGCTATGAATTTAGGGGCGCGTTCCTGGACCTGTTTCAAAGCTGTTATTTGAGCTAAGCAGTACTCCTACATTATTTTGACATGCTTATATAGATAATCTGATATATAAAAAAATTAAAAAATTAAGAATATTTTGTAGTTATAAAGGATTTTCGTTAACAAATTTTGTAATGTATTTGTAGGGGTTGTTCTCATTGCCCCTGTGATACATAGGTTTGCTAGTCTTTGTATGCTGCCTGATGTTTGGGTAGCTACTTTTAGTTGAGCTTTGTTCCACCAGATTTGCGATCCATAGGTTAGTCTGGGTCTTATTACTGCCGTATATAGCCAATAGGCTCACCCCATCACCCGATACCAACATATGAGTCTGGCCACATTCATCCCTTCAGAGTGGTCGAACCCACTCCAAGATCGCTAATAACTTACTTTTATTCTCCAGACGTTACCAACTCAAACCAAAGTACACGGCATTCATCGAGACGGGTTTAAAAAACCCCAATAGCATCTAAGAAAAACTGATTCTGAGCATAGTTAAATAATTTATTGCCAGGAAAAAAAAAAGAGTCAGCTGCATATAATATTTGATGGAAAAAAATTTTGTAAAAAAAACAATTGAACCATTATATAAAGAATCTAAAAACTCAGAGTTGGAATTACTGTTGTTTAAACTACGACCGAATAATCGTGTAAATTTATTCTACGCACCACACCGTGAAATTCCCTCACCGTGTTGACACAATATTGAATTTTTTCGTAATTAATTAGTTGCTTTTATAAATAGTACAAATTAATTAGTATTGGGCAATTTATTAATGGATGAGTTTGTGATAACGTTGAATAGGGTTCACGTACTAAAAAATAATATGTAATAGATAGATTATATTTTTTATACACTATACCTGTATATTATATTGAAGAGGCTGAAATCGAAATGAACAGACAGAGGTATTTTATTCAGCAAGATTAATATCGTAAAAGAGAAATACATATTTTTACCTGCTAAACCTACCTCCACTGGAAATATTCATACAAGGAGAGGCAAAGCTCACTTAGGCTCCAGAAACAAATAACTTAGAAAGGAATCAACAAAATCAGACACCCAATATTAGAAATGGGGACTGATTATACCTTCACAACTTCCTATAAAGTCTCAACGGACTATAACAAAGAGGAAGAACACAGGAGAGCATCATATACAATGATATGGTACATAGATGGCTCCAAAACAAACGAAGGAACCGGATCAGGCGTTTTCTGTACAAGCCCAAAACCTGAGCAATCGAACTCATTAGGGAAGTACACTTCGGTCTTTCAAGCAGAAATACATACCATCAATGCTTGTGCCCTGGAAAATCTTAAAAGAGGTTACACTTTTAAATTTAAAAATCCTCATAAGATCAGATAGCCAAGTCGCCATCAAAGCATCAGCATGTAAAAGAATCACATCAAAATTAGTCAGTGAATACATCCAAAATCTCCAAAACCTGGGGAAACACAACAACCAGATGATATCTTTTGTGCCAAGGCACAGAGGAATTTTGGGTAACGAGAAAGCAGACAGACTGGCCAGAGGAGGATCTGCAAGACCATATATTGGCCCCGAACCTATTGTTGGGATAACAAAAACAAATATAGAATCCTCCATCGCAGAATGGATCCAAGCAAAACAAAAGGATAAGTGGATAAACTCTAACGGTGCTAGACACAGTAAACTTAAGATGAAATAACCCTCACCAAAACTGGCAAAAGCATTGCTGCAATTGGAGAGGGCCAAACTCAGATGAGTGGTAGGACTACTAACCGGTCATTGGCATCTGAGAAAACATCTATACAACATGGGTATATACAGCGATGATCCCATTTGCAGATTATGTAATGAGGAGGAGGAAACAGCCACTCATACCATCTTCGAATGCGAAGCAACAGCTCAAAGGAGGTTTAACCTAACGTAAGAAAAAAACTTAGGGAATCAAATTGCAGCAGCTACAGTCAATGACTTGATACATCTAAGAAGAAAGATTGTGTCTATTGACTGAACTGAGGAACTAAAAAGGTACAATAAGCCAGAACGCTGCAGTGCCTTGGGAGTACAAACCCCACTTCCCAGTATCCTTTTCTACCATAAAATACCATACCATCGGGTAATGGGTTCTTTGTCAATTTATTGGAAAGAATGTAATTTAGTAGCGTAAAAGGTAAGGTTTCTTTAACCAAGTCCCGAAGAATATCGAGTATCTGCGAGGAGTGAAGTGACTTCTATGTTCCTGGTTATGTATGATTTGTTTGTTCTGTAGTTGACAACCTGAAGTACAAAACAAGAAGGAAGTATTATAGGATATCGATGTTTCCATATAAAAGCAGAGAGACCAAAACCAGACGCCAAAATGGATGCAGTTTAAAACAAAATATAAAGGATCAGAAAAACAAAGAAAACACGCAGAGGGCTGGCGATGACCTCAGCTGTTTGTCGACCCATAAAGCTAATTACTTTCTTTCATCGATACGAAACTTTTCTTTATTTTCCATTATTAGAACTCAGTCAGTTAACAGAATATTCAACACATTTCGATATTTCTTTACATGTTATTTAAGTCTTATTTACAAACATTCAGTTAGATTTTATGCTATGTTGCAAAAACAAGAATTAATTCAAACTGCCTAAAACTGCATATATTGTTTATAAATGAACATAACTTATAGAAAAACATCATCAGGAGCAAATATCACCGACGGGGTGCTGCGTCACACACAAGCTCGTTAATTTTTGGCACTTTTTGAAAGATAAAGTGAATTAAAATGCAATAATACAGTAAATAAAAAAAGCAAATAAGTCTTTCATGTGTTTAAAATATAAAACTTATACCGTTAGAAGACAAAACAAAGGCCAAAAAAAATTGCTACAAACAACGACTTTGGGGGGGGGGGCGCAACGATTTAGGCGTTGACACGGCACTCATCACTGTAAGGTACAGGTCCCGGGTTCGAATCCAGCGGCCCTGCATTCAAACCCGAAATACTTACAAATGGGCTTTTTTGATACAACCACTGTTGTTGTGCTGTTGTGAACCCTCGTAAAAAAAAAAAAAAAAAAAAAAAAAATTTGATTGTCTGTAGTAATTGTTTAATTTTGTTTTTTTCATTGTCAAAATAGATGTAATGTTTTATAAACATCAAAATTTATTGTGCATTAAATAATTAATCATTCATCACTGTAGGTTTATTGTTAGTATTAATTAAGGTTTTTATTTGAGATAAAAAAAGCTAATGGCACGAGCGGGATTCGAACCCACGATCTTCGTCTAGATACGCCGCTGCTCTACCACTTGAGCTATCGTGACCTCGATCCTCTCGGACATCAACTTCCTATCTCAACCCCACCTTATGAGTTTTCCCTCCTTTTTGCCATTTTTCAAATGTCGTGTAATCGGTTTTGATTATCGACGACAATTGAAATGGCGACGGAGAGCTTTAGAGAGCAAGTAGTAGAGCAGCGGCGTATCTAGCCGAAGATCGTGGGTTCGAATCCCGCTCGTGCCATTAGCTTTTTTTTCATCTCAACTAAAAACCTTAATTAATTTAAATGTATTAATTGGTCAAGCGGACCACGAAATTAGTGAATTTATCGTTAGTGTGGAATTTTGTTTATTCTTTGTGACTTAGTGTTTTAATATTACAATAATTAATTTCCTCTATATTACACGGTTTGTTTTATTGTCTTATTTTTATAATTTGGTATTTTTTTCCAGTATTTATTTAACAGGGATATTTCATGAAATCATCGTCATAATTAAATAACGAAATGAGATCCGATTTTTTTCATTTTTAAACTCTCCCCGGAATTTTCCTTGAAAAAATAATATTCCCGCCGGGAATTACAATGATATTAAACACGATAGCGGGTTAAAGGGAAAAAGAGGAAAATTCGGTTCGATTTTCCCCAATTTTTCTCCCCCGGGCGTGGAACGATTTTCGGTCTGCGTCAAATTGGTTTCTCAAAGTAATAGCGCAAGGCTTTGTAAATCGCCAAAGACGCTAAGAATCTTCCCCGTGAGGATACTAACAAGTTTCTCTCCGCAAATCTCATTTCGGCCGAAATCTGATCCTCCTTTTGGCCCTCGCGAAGCAAGGAGAATTATTCCCCGACGCACCGGAACAAAAATCTATTAAAACTTCGTTGTTTTAAAAAATAGATCATGGACCGAGTCGTGTTTAGATCAAGCTTGTAAAAAGATAGATTAATATATAATACATCTTAGTCCTGCAGGCTGTCATATATTGATAATAATCATCCTGGTCTACCAGTAAATTTTCCACAGTGATTTATCGCGTGAAAAAGTCGTTCTACAAATCGAAAAAGTCTGTGGTACCCCAGGGATCCATTCTCGAGTACATTCTATTATATAGAACTCTATATAACTATTTATATAGAATATAAAAATAAATCAATAACGTTCTTTATTATGACCTTGTTCTTCTGTCAATCAAGAGGGGACATCGGGGTGAACAGCTAACATTTACTAAATTTAAATTTAACCATTTACAGACATTGTTGTATCTAACAATATAATTGGAAAACGTGTCATCTTGGTGTGGTTAATCGGGAGGATAGGTTTAACCTACGTTTCACATCAAATAAAGATGCTGGGTGAAAAGGAATACATCAACACTGTTTAAATCTAAAAATAGATCCCTGGTCTGCAGAAGCTGAGGCTAGAAAGAAAAAGGTCATAGTTATCAGGTTGGGCATAGGTCGCACCAGCATCTGACAAGAGCACTGTGAATGAGACTACGCCGCAAAGCCGACACCCGTTTTCTAGGAAAATATATCACTGTGGAGAACTGAATGGTGATCCAATACCTCAAAGCTTTAATCTTTATTTGAAAGAATGTATTTAGTAGCAAGAATGCAGAGGCAAATACCTTAACTCCCAAGGAATACCGAAGACAATCGAGAAATAAGATATTTGTTTTATGACTGTATTTATTTGTTTGAATAAAAAGGCTAACGAGTTCTTACTTTTGTATGAAAGAAGAAACCTGGAGGAGTACTCAATGAACTGTCGAATGTAATTTATTTGCGTTTCCCCATTTTCTTTTAGGAATATTGAGAATTCTGAGGCAATGTGATTGAAGTGTTGTTTTTGGATGGAATTTATTAGCGTGAATAGAGAGGCTTCTTCTGAACCGATTCCGACATATATTGATTATTCAATGGTAGCGTGAATGAGGTCTTATATGTGTGAATGTATTTATTAGCGAGAATAACAAGGCTTTTTCTCAATCGCCTACAAGAATGTTGAATAATGTGTAAAGTTTTAATAAAATTTAGTGTGTGTGAATGCAATTTAGTAGCGTGTTAGGGGGCCTTTTCCCCCCCAATTATTTTGGATATCTAATAATATGGGGCAGTTTAAATGAAGTTTGGTGTAGATGAATGTAATTTATTAGCGTGAATGTTGGCTCGAGTAATATGGGACAGTTTAGATGAAGTTTAGTGTATATGTGTGTGTGTGTGTGTGTGTGTGTGTGTGTGTGTGTGTGTGTGTGTGTGTGTGTGTGTGTGTGTGTGACGACAAATATTGATTATTCAAGGGTAGCGTGAATGAGGTCTTATGTTTGTGAATGTATTTATTAGCGCGAATAACAGGACTTTTTCCCAATCACCTAGAAGAATATAGAATAATATGTAAAGTTTTAATAAAATTTAGTGTGTATGAATGCAATTTAGTAGCGTGTTAGGAGGGCCTTTCCCCCCCCAATTATTTTGGATATCTAGTAATAAGGGGCAATTTAAATGAAGTTTGGTGGAGGTGAATGAATTTATTAGCGTGAATGAGATTTGATGAGCGTGAAAGTAGGCTCGAGTAATATGTGACAGTTTATGTTTATATATATATATATGTGTGTGTGTGCGTGTGTGTGATTTATGAGCGTGAATGGAGGGGGTTTCTTCCCCAATTATTTTCAGAATATCGAGTACCCTTAGGCGGTATGAATGATGTCTGATAAGGGAATGTAATTTATTTGCGTCTTCCTAAAAAACATCGAGGAGTATAGAGCATTCTTTAGCAGTGTGAGCAAAGTTTGGTATTTGAATGTAATTAATTAGCGCGAATAAAGGGATTTCTGACCCAATTATGTCGAAGAATATCATGTATTCTGGGGTACTTAGAGGTAATTCATCCCCAATTATTTCTTTCTAAATTCAGCGTTCCGGGGGCAGTGTGAATGTAATTAATTGGCGTGAATATAGGATTTTTTTCTATTATAAGAGGTTTGTCAACGGTATGTATTTATAATACTTTTTGTTAAAATGTGAGATATTATAAAACAATAATTATTTTTCTAAACAATCTCGTATTGCTTTAGTTTCGTGAAATGGGAAAAAACATCCGTTGTTCTATTTTTCAGTAAGCCTTTGGTAGGCATTTTACATCTCATATTGCAAATCTAACTGTGCGACTTTATTAGATTTGCAAAATAAGTTTCAATATTAAAACAGAATGAGGTGGTGATAACAGCCCTTCAAAAGCCCTTAAAAGTAAAAAGTTAAATGATGTGTTGTTACTTAGTCATTCTTCTTGGTATTTAAGTTCATATTTAAAGGATTAACTGGTTTTCAAGCATTTTAATTAAGGTTTGATTTAAATAATCTTCCCACGTTTCAAACTTGTAACCAAGCCAAATCTACTTTGATCAAATTGCCCAATTTCCACCAGGCTTGCTGGTGTAATTAAAGTGTTTCAGTAGCTCATTAGGGTGTTGTGGATTTTGGGGGTGTGCCGTCGACTATTAAAACTTTCTAGGAGCGATAATGGCCTAATGATATACGGTGTGTACCTGTACGAGATGAAAATTCAACCTGGGTTTTTCTTTTTGATTTCAGCACAGTACAGATCGCCTCGAATCACAGAACACCCTTCGGACGTCGTCGTGCCCAAATCCGAGCCGGTCACGCTCAACTGCAAGGCGGAAGGGAGGCCGGAGCCGAGGATCGACTGGTTCAAAAATGGCATAAAGCTTGATCTGACCAATCCTGACACGAAGACGAACCGAGTAGTGCTTCCTTCCGGGTCGCTGTTCTTCCTGAGAGTGGCACACGGAAAAAAGGAGCAGGACGATGGTGTGTACTGGTGCGTCGCCACTAACCAGGCGGGAAGTGCCACAAGCAGAAACGCAACACTACAAGTTGCAGGTACATCCAATCTACTTTTTCAAAGCATGAAACATGTTAAAGTTTGAAATCTTTTTGAAGGAAACAAATGCATGCATTATTAACAAAAAACTGTTAAATTTGCAAATAATGTGAACTATATACCTAGATCCTATGTTATGCAACCTAATTCGGAAAATAATGAATTTTTAATATTTATTTTCCTTTTTAGTCAAATCGTAAATTTGGTATGATATAATATAAACAATAAAATACCAATTTTACTTGATCCAGATTTATAATTGTTTTCAATCGCGTACAGTTGGACCACTATATTTTATTTGTTTTTTTCACGTTTAAAATCTCGTTTGTCTAATCTCATTACACTAAATAATACCACTTGTAAGTACTTATTTTACTATGAAAAAATAAACAAAAAACCATAAAATTATTTATTATTAAACATAATTTATTGCAAAACGAACATACAGCCGCACAATTCTTCCTCTAACATTTTCTTCGCTCTCATTCTTTCTTTCGAATTTCTTTTTTTCTTTTTCTTTGTCTGTTTATTACTTTGCTTTCTTTAATTAAATTCTCTTTCTCCCTCATTTTCTTTTTGCATGATCCCTCTCCCTCTCACTCTCTCTCTCCGTTCTCTCTCTCCCTCCTTCCCCTTCCCTCTCTAACTCCCACCATCTCTCTATATTCTCTCTCCCTTCCTCTCTCTCTTCCCTTTCTCCCTCCCTCTCTCTCGCTCTCTGTTCTCTCTCCCTCGCCCACTCTCTCTCACTCTCTGTTCTCTCTTTTTTCCCTCTCTCCCTCCCTCTCTATCTTTCTCATCTCTCTCTGTTCTCTCCCTCCCTCCTTCCCTCTCTCGCTTTCTCTCCCTTTCTTCCCTCTATCCCTCTCTTTCTCTCTTTCTCATCACTCTCTGTTCTCTCTCTCTCTTCTCTCTCTCCCTTCTTTTTCTCTCTTTCTCATCGCTTTCTGTTCTCTCCCTCCCTCTCTCTTTTTTTCATCTCTCTCTGTTCTCTCCCTCCTTCCCTCAATCTCTCTCTCCCCATCTCTTCCCTTTCTCCCTTCCTCTCCTCTTTTTCTCATCTCTCTCTGTACTCTTCCTCCCTCCCTCCTTCCCTCCCTCTCTCTCTTTCTGTCTCTCTCTTTTCTTTCTCTCGCTCTTTCTCACTCAATGTCTCTCTCTCTGTTTTCTCTCTCTCTCTTTCCCTCTCCTTCCGACTCTCTCCATCACACTCTGTCTCTCCCTTCCTCTCTCTCACTCTTTCTCGTCCTTAATTCTTTCTATTTCGTTTTACTTACCTTTTTATTTAGCCTGTTTATGATTAAATTCTCTCTTTCTCCCTTTCCTCACTCACACACTCGTTTCCTTCTCTCTCTCTCTCTCTCTTCCCTTTCTCCCTCCCTTTCTCACTCTCTCTCACTCTCTGTTCTCTCTCTTTTCTCTCTCTCCCTCCCACTCTATCTTTCTCATCTCTCTCTGTTCTCTCCCTCCCTCCTCCCCTCACTCTCTTTCTCTCCCTTTCTTCCCCCTCTCCCTCCCTTTCTCTCTTTCTCATCACTCTCTGTTCTCTCTGTCTCTTCCCTCTCTCCCTTCTTTTTCTCTCTTTCTCATCGCTTTCTGGTCTCTCCCTCCCTCTCTCTTTTTCTCATCTCTCTCTGTTCTCTCCCTCCTTCCCTCAATCTCTCTATGTCACTCTCTCTCTCTCTCTCACACTCATTCACTCTTTCACAATCACCCAACCTCATTAACCCTTACTCCAGTCCAGAAATATATTCCAATATTAGATATAACAATTTTATAGGTGATCCTCAGTTGAAACTGAACTATAAATGTAGACCAAGTTTAACATAAATTTATGATATGTAATAGTGTTATGTATCGTTTGGAAGGAAAACACTCATTTCAATTTTAGTTTAAAGACGATAATGTGATCAGTGTGTAACAATTGTTTTGACCCTTTGAAAAGAGCGATTTTCCCGGTCCCTTTTTAATAATAGCGATGTGCCCGTTTGCCCGGAAACTGTTTAAAACTCCGTTGAAGTTTTAATAAGTTGGGCTTTTGAAACAGCTTGATGCCGAACTTTGGTGACAATTTCCGGCTTGTCCGAGGGTACAACCTGTTAACATGTTAGAGTTCATGAAACGGACCGGGGAAGAACGGCGACCCTTTAATCTTAATGGAATACACGATGTCCTTGCGGCGGAATGAGAAAACGACGTGATTCGCAAACTGATGTTCCCATTAATGGACGTTTTCGTAAATTTAACCAAGCTTAATTTTCCGTTTCGATGATAAAGCCGATCCAATAACAAAACAGACAAAGTAGATAAAATAAATACAGGATCCGCTTTTGAAAAATCGACTGATTTGCATAACCACCTTCTGGTTTGCAAGGCTTGTTCCCGGCAGTAAAACGCAGGCACTCTCGGTGATTTGCTCGGATCCAGTTATAAATCTGCCTTAGATCGCAAGCTATCTTGGCCGAAGAAAATTGATTCTATTAGAACCCCGTTCTAACAACGGCGCGCGGGATTTTTACACAATTTATGACATAGCACGCGCGACGAATCTTACTTACTCCTTTGACAAACGAGAAAATTGAGATTATAATAAA
Source organism: Cimex lectularius (assembly GCF_000648675.2). Taxonomy (NCBI): domain Eukaryota; kingdom Metazoa; phylum Arthropoda; class Insecta; order Hemiptera; family Cimicidae; genus Cimex; species Cimex lectularius. Next base: position 1,256,019 of record NW_019394230.1, on the reverse strand, counting down.
TTGATAACAAAATACCATTATAATAATGTATTTATGAGCTTATGATATACATTTTACCGCATTTACATTTGAAATCACGTTTCAAATTTAAATTATCATGGACAGTTTTTATAGGAAGAAAATGTATGGTTGGTGCATTGAACAAACGAACCATTACAAAAAGAAAAAAAGCACTACCAGGTTAAACACTATACAATTTAATTAAATTTTAATATACCTGCATTGCAGGTTTTAGGCTATTGAACAGCAAGTTCTTATCATATCAAATACCATCATATTTCAAAGCTGTTCTTATTACATATATTCTGACGGACACCGCAAACCGGAAAATTTCTCTTTTGTGGTGAACATGAGCGAAATTGAATTTCTTGTCATCGTCTAAGGGATATGGTGGGCGGTTTCAGATTTCGAGAACAGTCAAGTCTTAGATTGTAAGAGCTCTCTCGAGTTGTCAAATCGTCAAGTGCTCTTCTAGACTTAGTAAAAGAGAGGCGAAAGAAAACCGTCATTTTCGTAATGGTCAAAAACTTAAAGTATATGAAACAACGATAGATTTTTTAGGGGCGTCGGTGGCAGCAACGGTTCAGGCGTTGGCACGGCGCTCATCACTGTAAGGTAAAGGTGCCGGGTTCGAATGCAGGGCCGCTGGATTCGAACCCGGCACCTTTACCGACATACTTACAAATGGGCTTTTTTTTTCAAAAACAGTGGCACCCGGATGGGGACCGCGGTAGCCGAGTGGTTAGCATGAGAGACTCTCACGCCCCGGTCGTGGGTTCGATTCCCACCGTTGCCCCTGGCCCTTTTTTCACAATAACCCCCCCCAAAATTGAACACACATATACGAATTGTCACATGGCTAATATACATAGTTCATAACGAAAAAAAAAAAAAAAAAAAAAAAATGTTAAAATATGCCGGTTGACATGACCTCTGCTGATGCGAACCCTCGTAANTTCGATTCCCACCGTTGCCCCTGGCCCTTTTTTCACAATAACCCCCCCCAAAATTGAACACACATATACGAATTGTCACATGGCTAATATACATAGTTCATAAAAAAAAAAAAAAAAAAAAAAAAAAAAAGTGGCACCCGGAGGGTTGACATGACCTCTGCTGATGCGAACCCTCGTAAAACAAAAGAAAAAACATACAAACCTGTCTTACCCCTACTTTCCAGGGTAATTCAAGGCCATTGTTCACATTAATGGAATATCTGTAGTTTTTTTAAGGTTACCTTTTATATTATTTAACTTGTTATATTTTTAATTAAATATTATCTTTATATAAGAATGATACCAAGTTTTATTTAATGTACCGTTAATTAAACTAAGACATATTCAGCAAAGGTAAGCTCGAGAGTGTACTTTAAATTCTAATTATTTCCATAAAAATGTATACTGAAGCAAAACTAAAGTTTAAAATTTTTGTATTTTAAAAACAATTTTAAACATTTTGTATTTTTGTTTATATTTGCCTCTTTTGGATGACGAGTTTGCCGACTGGTATAGTAGAACTGCCTAAAACTTAGCGTGTGTGTACGAGCGTGTGCTTGTTCCCGTGACAGTGGGATAGAAATACCCGGATTTGTGCCAAACCGAATCATTTTTTTAAAAAATACCCATACAAAAAAATATATATTGAAAAGGTTGTACGTCGAACCGGTTTCAACGGCGATGAAGATTGAACTTCGGATACGTTCAGCTGCTCAAAGTCTTCCAAGTACTGCCAAAACGGGACGATTAATATTTACTTCCAAAAGATGATTTAACGAAATCTGCAAATCTTTTCAGTTTAATATTTTAAATGAAAATCAATCAGATTTGTGTCATTCTGACGTATCGTGCTTCGATATTTCGTTAATTTTGGTCCTGATGAAACTCAAACCTTTGAAGATATATTTATTCAGACAACGAAAGATTAGAATGATCTATTTTTCAATTGGCTAATTAATTATTTGTATTAAACTTATATATAATTATTAATCTATAATCATACATAAATACTGGATTAAAAACACTATAATACCATATATTAAGGAACTCTTGTTGTTAGTCATCCTATATGATTTTTTTCGATTGAGCGTAACCGATCGATTAAAATCAATTAATTTATTAACTTAAATATCTCAAGTAATGTCGACCGATTTATGCTCATTGCGGACCAAAATAGGTTATTAATCATTGCTACAATTTGGAATAAATAAACGCTGCACTTGTTGTTTTGTTGAGAATTAGAAATCTTAAGAAGTTGAATCGATCAGCTAAAGGTTTCGTTTCACGTACGCGTCATCATCAATCAACAAACAATTCGTATCCACTGTTCCGAACGTCATATAAATCGAAAAAATCCAAATATCCAACTGACAATAAACCAGACGTTATAATTCTTTGGAACTACAATATTTTATTATAGTTAAGGCATTTTTAAACTTTTGTAATTTTTTCTTCTATAAAAATGTGTGGTGATTAGAGACCGTTAGTCGATAATTATTCAGAAATCGTGAGATGCTGTCTTCTGTGATGTAGGTTTCAGAATAACATTTTCTTTATCGTGCCAACGTTTCGATCTTTATTGAGATCATCTTCAGGGCCTGGGATTTACAAACATTGTTTTAATTTAACAAATACATGTACTCTCAACACGACACGCAAGAATGGCACACTTACGCAGAACACAAATACTTTGAATGAGTAGAAATACTTTGATCGAATATAGAAAATATATTTTTTTGCATTGTATAAATTCACTTTTCTCCACATCCTATATATATTTGTTAAATGTAGAGAATGTTTGTAAATCCCAGGCCCTGAAGATGATCTCAACAAAGATCGAAACATAGGCACGATAAAGAAAATGTTTTTCTGAAACCTAGGTCACACCAGACCGCATCTCACGATTTCTGAATAATTTTTTTCTGTAAATTACATCATTTTATTCGATTATTTAAAAAATTAAAGAGGACAACATTCCTGTCTATTTGGCAAGTTATCTTATGATGGTGATCATTTATCTCTAAGAAAAGACCGAAAATAAGCTCTTAGATAAACAGAGAAAGGAAAGAAAATAGTTGGTGTGAGGACAATTAGAAACACGAAATACAGTAACGAAACTTCTCAGACAGAACGACGGCTAATCTACTCGACAGAAACTCAAAACAGATAGTAAGTTTCAAGGCGACAATGTCGCAGGATTAAACTAGACAACAGACTTCGGCTCAGAATCACCCACAACAATACAAACAAGTTTAGAGTTGCCCCGCAATGTGCAGATTCTGTGATGGTGCATACGCGAAAACTTTGAACGTACAAACGGGACCTATTTAACAAATAAGAGTGGCCAACAAGACGGAAATAAACGACAGTTCTTGCACTTTGGATACAGCTGAAAATCCAAATCTAAGATGAAAAGATAAACGATACAACACATCTATTGGGCCAAATGCAGGAACAAAACGGCTGAAGAAGTCGCAAAATAATCGGGTCAGACATTTAGTATTGACCGATGACCTCCCATCGATTCAAACCTATGGAGTCAGACTAGAGAATAGAAAAATAAACGTTTTACTCTATGTAAATGAAACAGACTTACAAACACTGCAATAGTCCTTCAAAAGAAAATTAACATACTAGAGTCTTACTGTGATCAGTGTAACTTGTATGATAATCTTAGTAGACCAAAAATCATGTTCTTTTCAATAGAAGTTCGACTTAGTTCATCAGATAGGTAATTTGTGAGGGGCAGAATCGAAATAATCAATAAACACAAATACTTAGAAGTAATTATTCAGAAATCGTGAGATGCGGTCTGGTGTGATGTAGGTTTCTTTATCTTGCCCACGTTTCGATCTTTATTGAGATCATCTTCAGGGCCTTGGATTTACAAACATTGTTTACATTTACCAAATACATTTAGGATGTGAAAAAGTGAATTTATACAATGCAAAATGTATTTTTTTATATTCAATCAAATTATTTCTACTCACTCAAAGTGTTTGTCTTCTGTGTAATTGTGTCATTCTTGCGTGTCATGTTGAGAGTGCCAGTGAGATTTTGCTGTTTTATGTTTATATATGTTGGATTTTGAAGGGGTGGGGATGGAAGTCGGTATAGATATAATATTTATAATATTATAAATCCCCGCCCTGAAGATGATCTCAATAAAGATCGAAACGTTGGCACGATAAAGAAAATGTTTTTATATATTATTATAAAATATATTTTGCATTGTATAAATTCATTTTTTCACATCCTAAATGTATTTGTTAAATGAAAAGAATGTTTGTAAATCCCAGGACCTGAAGATGATCTCAATGAAGATCGAAACGTTGGCACGATAAAGAAAATGTTTTTCTGAAACCTACACCACACCAGACCGCATCTCACGATTTCTGAATAGTTATCGATTAACGGTCACTAATCACCAGACAAAAATACTTAGAAGCAATACTTACACGTAATCTCTCTTGTTTCCTACATATCTTGAAAAAAATTTTCGAAGCCAGTACAACGAAAAATAAGTCTTGGTCGTTCTTTATTATAGAGGATTTCGTACCGCTAAGAACAAAATATTCAATGTAGTTTGTACATTAATTTTATGTTATGAGTGCCAAATCGGGTATACCAAATATACAATGGGTTGGAGAAAAGACAGCGCTTCTTAATCATAAAAATGTTTTCATTAATTCATTACACCTCACTCAACCAACTCCTCAACTTGGAAACTGCCACTCATCTTTTTTTGTTCATATGTTAAAACTGCACCTTGCTTTTATCTTGAAAAATGTAAAATCCTCATCCTCTAGGCTTAGAAATTTACGGAGAAAATAAGTGTTAACTCCAGCTTCACTTGATTCACTCATTGGAAGTTCTTATTCGAAAAATACGGGATTTCATGTATTTTAAACTTAGAGAATAGCCGACTTGAAAAGTTATTTCAAACCATTCTTAGTCCTTATTAATCAAGTATATCACGGTGAGTCTTTCCGGTGTGTTGTTATTCTTAAAAGCTTTTCTTTATAAACGGTTTTGTCAGAAGTATGATTTGTTTGACTTCCACAAACCTAACTTAGATGGACTAAACCTAGCCAACCTTCCATGGCTGTTCAAGGTAAGATGTTAAGGGCTAAACACGATTGTTTTGCAGAAGGTCAAAGAAAGGTCAATTCACGTAGTTAGAAAATGAGTATTGAGAAATCGTGAGATGCGGTCTGGTATGATGTAGGTTTGAGAAAAACATTTTCTTTATCGTGCCAACGTTTCGATCTTTATTGAGATCATCTTCAGGGCCTTGTGTTGTCTGCATTTCAGCAAAAAGGTTCTTTGGTTGATAGCCGATGCGAGTTTCTTCTCATTGTTGGCGATGTCCTTCAGAATACTTTTTGCTTCGAGTCCAAATGTAGTTGAAATTTGTTCATAGAATCCCATGTTCTTCGTTCTTCTCGTGTAGAAATATGTAGTGATTAGTGACCGTTAGTCGATGATTATTCAGAAATCGTTAGATGCGGTCTGGTGTGATGTAGGTTTCAGAAAAACATTTTCTTTATCGTGCCAACGTTTCGATCTTTATTGAGGTCATCTTCAGGGCCTTGTGTTGTCTGCATTTAAAAAAAAAGGTTCTTTGATTGATAGCCGATGCGAGTTTCTTCTCATTGTTGGCGATGTCCTACACAAACACACACACACACACACACACACACACACACACACACACACACACACACACACACACACACACACATACATACACACGTAGTCTGGAAAATTGATTCTATTTTATGGCAGAATGCTGCGCAAAGATATATCCTTAGGGATATGCAGTTTATGTATTTAGGGTCTTTTCAACTAACAAGGGTATCTTTAGGCCCATTATACGATAATATACGATCAACATGCTCGGTAGTATCGATAAGAAATGGTTGTATAATTTAATTGTTGAAAAGAAAAAATGATACTTTGAAATAGCTTTTTTCTCGCCTAACAAATTGTATTTGTTTAATATTAATATTATTTCATATTTTCTTTATAAAAATAACTCCGGCAGAATGAATAAACTCCATGCTGTAGAGCACATAGATTATTTTGATCCTTTTTAAAAAGATGGTTCCTACTCCCGTTAAGTTGTTTCGCAACAATCCGGATTTTCAGTCCTTTCGCTCATCATCAGGTTGAAGGGTTTCCATAAACACGTCTCTCGACATGAATTGCAGAAGTGAACCCGTTGATACCCCCTGATTTAATTTTTTTTGTTAGAAATATTTATTAATAGGTTACTAGTTAAAGGAAAAAAAATTAACTTTAAAAGATTCAACAATAGGACTCAGCCACCCCACCATAAATGAATCATTAGGTTTCCGTTGTTTGCCATACATTGGTGAATTATCGGAAAAAGTAAAATTTTTAAACAAAAAGGTTTTAGAATAGCTTATAGAAGTACGGGGTCACTAAAAAACATCCTTTCAAAACCTAAAGACAAAAAGTAGACAACTTGACAAAAAGCGGGGTTTACCAACTGAATTGTAATGACTGTAATATTAAATATATAGGTCAAAGCGGTAGAGAAATAAAAACGAGAGTAAAAGAACACTTGCCTAAGTCGAACAAATTTTCGTAATTTAAGGACCATCTAAAAGAAACAAAACATAATTTCAATTCAAATTTAATTAAAACAGTGATTGGGGGCGTCGGTGGCCGCAACGATTAAGGTAGAGCTCCCTGTAAGGTAGAGGTCCCGGGTTCGAATCCAGCGGCCCTGCATTCGAACCCGACATACTTACAAATGGGCTTTTTTTCAAAAACACCAGCACCCCGAGGGTTGATATAACCTCTGCTGTTGAGAACCCTCGTTAAAAAAAATAAAATAAAAGTTAAAAAAATTAAAACAGTGTTACATAGTTTCAACAAAGGGAGAGAACTAGTTTGGTTTGAGAAAATTAAAATTAAAAAATGTAAAATTGAACATGGTGATAAATGCATTAATAATATAAAAGATTTTGATCTACCTCCCATTTTAAATATGTATATAAATAATACTAAACGTCCAAACAATTAAACTAATTACTTTAATTGTTATTATTTTTATAATAATTTAATAATATTAAGGTATTATTGTGATTTTTTTATCTTTTATCTTTAATCACTAATTTACTATTAATTTCTTACAGTATTTAGTATTACAATAGTTATTTGTGTTAAAATTCCCGCTTTTCGCACGTTCAAATTGAGCGCCATTAAAACCCGGCTCCTCATTGGAACGTCGCGTTGGAGGGGGTATCAGCGGGTTCACTTCTGCAATTCATGTCGAGAGACGTCTTTGTAGAAACCCTTCAACCTGACGATAAGCTAAAGGGCTCGAAATCCAGGATTGTTTCGAAACAATTTAATGTGAGTAGGAACCATCTTTTTAAAAAGAATTGAACTCCACCATTTATAATTTCTATAGATTATTTTGTTCTATCTTGTTATAACTTAATTGAAAAAAATAAATGTAGTATTTGGTGACCGTTAGTTAATGATTATTTGGAAATCGTGAGATCTCACTGATCGCATCTCACGATCTGCAAATAATCATGAAAAATAAAGTTTATTCTAGTCTAGTCTTTCATTATTAGGGTATGTTGGTGAATCTTTCGAAATAACAGTTGAGAGGAATATCCATAATTCAATATTTATCCGTTATGAGAAAGAAAATCAGGAAAAAATTCCCAAAGATTAAATTGCTTTTGAACTAGGCGCTTGAATAGATTAAACTTTTCTTGACAGTCCCGTCGTGCGGGTTTAACATACAGTGCCGCCGTAATAGTAAATTTTTCTGTGATTTTTTATATATAAAAGTTATTTTAGTCCACAAACACGAACCGACCTCAAGTAATGATAACAGTAAAATTTATTTAAAAAGGTCGAGTCGGAACAAGAAGCGACGTCTGCGCTGATTAATCGGCGTCGTTCCATCCCCCTGACAAATTCCGCCCTGTCAGAAAGGGCGGAAGGCCACTAAAAGTTATTAATGTTTTCTCCTCTCGTTCTTGTTTTTACACCCGGTAAAGCATAAAGGGACCGAGGAGAATATCGCCAAGACGCGGAAGTCAACATTCCTTATCAAAACAATCGCTTTCTCAAACTCTTGGGAACCCCTTGACCCGCTGTGAACTCCTGATTTACCCATTTGCAGTTGGATTTTTCTGCCTGTTCGATCGTAACAATTTGCGTTTATTAAAACCGCCCTCGATGTGTAGTTTGCGGCGTTTGATTGGGTAAAGAACAAGACAGTGAGAGAAAGGAAGAGAGAGAGAGAGAGACAGAGACAGAGTGAGAAGCAGGAGTAAGGAGAAGTAGGGTATGTCCGATTTTAATAGACAATTTTCCAAGTAGTATTAAGCTACTACAAAAATATTTTTACCAACTTTGCTACGTCGCTCGGACACTACGTAAAAATTGAAATTGTTAGATATTAAAACAATATCATTTTAAAACCGAACGATGTAGCGAGAGGGGACTAACTGTTTTTTTATTATAAAACAATGTTGAGCTTTTTTTGCACTGAAAATCTATGAATACAATTTATATGTAAAAATTTCATATTTTTTACCCATCTCGCTTATCAAATTCAAAAATCAAAAAAGTGCCCTTACCTCTGAAACGAATTAAACAATTCTTCCAGCAAAGTCTTATAGGTGTGTGTTCAAATGAACTACGTTAAATATTTTGTCTTTTGTTTTTGGACACTTTCAGTGAAGCGCAAAAGACCAATGGCCCTGAATGTGAACCTTATTGTGCCCAGAATTCTTTAACGGTAAATACAGGGTGAATTGCTACTCGTGCTACAAACTTCTCCAGTAGATTCTTCACCCTAAAATGAACAAAAAAGTTCATATTGTCCATGGTCCGATTCTCAACCATTTCAGAGTAATTTCGCTTTTTATCGATTTTGAAAGATATCACGTCCTGGCGTCGGAAAATCGTGATATCTTTTAATCTAAACATTTCTCTGAAAATCTAATAGCACCGTTGAAATTCCCGTTAATTTTTCAATAAGAAGATGACGGTGGCAAAATGTTTGGGCTAATTTTTTGTGTTTTATTTCAGCCAGAACTACAAAAAGAGTGGAAAATTGTGTAAATCGGAAAGTGTATAAAGTAATCCAGAGTTTCTAATTTTAGTCTCAGAAGGCAGCAAATTTGAGGAAAACTACCTGATTTAATAACGCTTCCAACGCACTCGTCATTTTCTTATTTAGTGGTTGTGAGACCAAGATGTTGATGACAAAAAGAGAAAAAATGGTGGTTCAAGGATTGCTAATGTTTGAGAGTGACTTGCTACTCGTGCTACAAACTTCACCAGTAGATTCTTGACCCTAAAATGAACAAAAAAGTTCATATTGACCATGGTCCGATTCTCAACCATTTCAGAGTAATTTCGCTTTTTATCGATTTTGAAAGATATCACGTCCTGGCGTCGGAAAATCGTGATATCTTTTAATCTAAACATTTCTCTTAAAATCTATAAGCACCGTTGAAATCCCCGTTAATTTTTCAATAAGAAGATGAAGGTGGCAAAACGTTTGGGTCTTTCTTCCTTGACCTTCTAGCTGTTTGTAAACTTCTTAAGCATTACATACTAAATGGGCATTAAATTAAATTAAAAAATTTCAATGGAATTATGATTTTGATTCTCTCTAAAAATTAACGGGGATTTCAACGGTGCTTATAGATTTTAAGAGAAATGTTTAGATTAAAAGATATCACGATTTTCCGACGCCAGGACGTGATATCTTTCAAAATCGATAAAAAGCGAAATTACTCTGAAATGGTTGAGAATCGGACCATGGACAATATGAACTTTTTTGTTCATTTTAGGGTGAAGAATCTACTGGAGAAGTTTGTAGCACGAGTAGCAATTCACCCTGTATAAAAAAATTACATTTCAATGATCAGCCTATTGGGAAGGTGAAAGATATTCTTAAAAAAAAGCAAATCAAATCTGGCAGAACCTAAATTTAAATTAATTGAAACAATAACTGCTGAATACCTTTTGTAAATTCGGTCGATTTCACATCTAGAAAAAAATTGAATTCAAGTTAATAAAAAATTATTTTCATCTGCCTGTAAATATTCCTAATCATTACATAGGAGTTGAATTTGGCTGGACGTCTGTCAAATTAATTCTTTCCAAAAGATTATTGTGTAGTTGAAAAAAATTGTTAAAAATTACCGAATGATGCTCTAGCAAGAAGCTATTCTAATGTAATGTAAAGGATATCAACAAACTACTTGGTAGTAAAAACTACAGAAATTGGTTTGATCAATTAGAGAATATTTTAATGTTCATAGGTTACTTTTTTTCGCATTAAATAATTCGAATGTTTTAAGGGATGAAAATGAACATATTTTAATGCTATGGAAAAACCATTTATTATCATTAGATGTGTAAACTGCTTAACGCAGAATGTATTATTCGAATTTTTGACAGATTTGCTCATATGAAAGGAAAGAGTTTTGTTTAATTAATTATGTTTCTATAAATGAATGAAGACCAAAACAAAAACGTGCCCAGATTTTGGCAGAAAATGTCTACCCTCGAGTGTCAAAGGATAGGGGAAATAATGCTTTTGGCTGCAATAAATTTGGTCGGAGCAGATTCTGCCATCCAATGAAATAGCCAACATATTTGGTCAAAATTTCGTTAACCAACTTTGTCAGTTGAAACTTTGATCGTTTAGCATTATCGTAACTTTTCATATATCTAATGTGTGGTGTTTGGTGACAGTTAGTTAATGATAATTCAGAGATCGTGAGATGCGTGACGTAGGTTTTAGAAAAACATATTCTTTATCGAGCCAACGTTTTGGTCTTTATTGAGATCATCTTGATGTCCTGGGAATTACAAACAATGTTTAAATTTTACAAATACATGTATTAGATGAAAAAAATGAATTTATACAATACTGGAAAAGTTTGTATTCAAACAAAGTATTCGTATTCACCCAAAGTGTTTGTTTTCATTAATTTATTTTGTAAATTACGTCAGATTTATTAGTTACTGGTGTGGGTTTTTACTTTTGGAAAAAAGGTACCAAATAAATTTGATGTTTGATGTTTCTGATCACCAAGCTTTCGGCAACTAATAGTGCCATCATCAGCGCCTATTTATTAAAAATTTAAATATTATAAATAGAAAAAGTAAAAATAGAAAAAAAAAATAGTAGAAAGTACGTATATTATTTGATTTTGTTAATTGCTAATTGTATAATATTTTTTGTAAATTTTTATTTTTAATAAATAGGCTTCGATGAGGGCACTATAAGTTGCCGAAAGCATGGTTAAGCCAACAATAAGTCTTCTTCTTTCTTCACCTGGCTAATGACCTCCGTGAAGATGGAAACTCCACATAAATTGGATGTAATTTACAAAATCAATTTTTTAAATTGTCCGGCAACTTACATCGGTATTACAACCCAATGTCTGGATAAGAGAGTAAAGCAACATATCTATGATTGCAAAAACCCAAATAAAATCCTACAACACTGGCTACCCACCATTTTGTATACCAACGCAATTTCATCTTCAACAATCCAAAATATTACACTCAGAACAAAACATACATAAACGTAACTTTTTAGAAATGGTTTACATCAACCGACATAAATACAGCATCAATTACAGAACACATACATGTAAACTCTGTCGCAGCTACGCCAATATCATTAATCAAATTCAATATCGATAACATACATATATCATCACATCACACAAAACATATAATATAACATGTAAAACACTCATCACATTCCACACATCTAACATTTCTACATGGGGGACCGCGGTAGCCGAGTGGTTAGCATGAGAGACTCTCACGCCGCGGACGTGGGTTCGATTCCCACCGTCGCCTCTGGCCCTTTTTTCCCGATAACCCCCAATTTGAACAACATATATAAGAATTCGTAATGGCTAATATGCAAAGATCATAAGGCCAATAAAAAAAATTTCTACATAGTCTAGTTCTTCAACAATTTGGCTTTCGTTTCCCTAATTATCCCTTTCTACATAAACCTGAAAGAATAATCAGGCCGAACCATTACCCCTTTTTTCCCATTGTTGGCTCCTTTCGCCTCAAAGAAGCCGACTCCCCATATGAAAATATCTTTCTTTCCCGACTTCCTTCCCCGGCCCTTCAAAATCCTACGTATATATACATAAAACAACAATTTCTCACTGGCTCTCTCAACACGTTACACAAAAAGACACATCTACAGGGAAAACAAACACTGAGTGAGTACAAATACTTTGATTGAATATAAGTCAATTAATTGAGATTTTTAGTTTAGATAAAAAGTCAGTGTCACGAGCGGGATTCGAACCCACGACCTTCGGATTGATACGCCGCTACTCTACCACTTGAGCTATCGTGACCTCGATCCACTCGGGCACTAACTTCTCATCTCAACCCCACCTTTTGAATTTTCCCTCCTTTTTGCCAATTTTCAAATGTGTAATCTATCTGATTCTCGGCGACAAATGAAATGGCCACGGAGAGCTTTAGTGAAGTATACTTCATTTCAACTAGTTGAGATAAGCCACGATAGCTTGATAAGTGGTAGAGTAGCGGCGTATCAAGCCGAAGGTTGTGGGTTCGAACCCCGCTCGTAACACTGACTTTATGATCTCAACTAAAAACCTTAATTAATTGAATGATATTAATTGGTCAAGCGGACCACGAAAACTAGTGAATTGAATATAACATTTTCCAGCATTGTATAAATTCATTTTTTTTCAAATTTTTGTAAAATTTATAAATCCCAAGCCCTGAAGATGAACTCAATAAAGATCGAAACGTTGTCACTATAAAGAAAATGTTTTTTTAAAACCTACGTCAGGCCAGACTCCATCTCACGATCTCCGAATAACATATATCTAATCTCATTTAATACATTCTAACATATTATTCCATATCTTGGATTTTTAAAAATGGACTGATATATATACCAATCTAGATATACATTCTTGACAACAGCAGGAGAACCAATTTTTCAAAATTTATTAAAATAATTTTTTCAGTTCCTAGTACCTACTGGCAAGGGCGTTCGGATTGGTGCCTTTTATTTTGCGAACCTGTATCACAAAAAAAAATTTAATGATAATCGTAGATCCCTCGTTCGTAGTTCATCTTTTGTCTTGCAAAGAGAAAGAAACAAAAAATTAATCATATATTATAATTGTATTGCATTTTTATAAAATCTGTCGTCACATAACTACAGTATTTTATATGTGTAACATTTTCGATACAAATGTAAACTACACATATAAATACTTACTCTAAAAAAATCGTATAGACTTGCCCATATAACTAAAATGTCGTAAAGGCTGAAAAAGATATGTCGCCCAACGACCTGACCTAATTTTTATTAAGTAGGTCCCTTGGCCACTATCGTTGGACGGCGGGGATTTTGTAGGGAGCATAAATTTTGGACAAGTTAATTAACGTTCATTTTATGTTTCCCATTAATTAATTAATGTTAATTAATGTTGTGTGTTATTACCTGTTGGCAATTTCCATACAATTTTACATAATTTTGAATAGATTTGTTGGATTCTGATCCAATGATAATTTAGAAAAATTTACACATTTCAGATTGAAAAATACAGTTAAATCAGACGGACCATATTTATCATAAATGACCTAATTTGTTGCAATTGAAAGCTTCTTTAAACGACACATTTTCAAATAGAGTTAAATAAACAATAAAAATGATTGATAGGGGAAATTGGTAGAGTTACTGGTTAGGCAATTTCTCGGACGGGTACCTCCCAGCGAGGAAGGTTCAAGGGTATATTCGGCTGGTAAATTTGTTCTTTTTCGTGGCGGCTCGTGGGCGGGGGCGTAAAACTTCCTTCCCAATATCAATCTATCTCTTTAATTTCACCGAAAGTTTCTTCATTAAAAAGTACGACGGGTTATTAGGGCTTAGAGTTGATTTCTCTTACTTAGGGCCGACCCCGGATTTTCGGAATGAGCAATCTGCGGCCGCTAACCCCCCCCCCCCGACGACTTGCCGAGCGGTAATTAGCCTCGTCGAGGACTCACTCGAGCGAAAAGCGCAAGACAACCCATTTATAATTAAATGTAATAATCGTCTCCCTAACGTGACAGCGTAATTAATTTTAATAAAGATTTTTCCCTCCGAGTGACTTATTGCGAAATCGTAAAGGGTGGATTTTTTACTCACATCGCAATTATAAACCCAACAACAACCAAGGAATTATAAACTATAAATTTTTAAACTATCGATATATTATAACAATTATAAAATCAATTGAGGATTACTTGAACAACCGAAGAATTCACGGCGCCGTCAATAGACTAAACCAACACGACATGTCAGTCAAACTGGTTTTTGCATATCCACAATCATCGTACAACATCATATAAACATTTAACAAAAAAAATTCATTGGCTAATATTTTTACCTATAGGATATTACCTTTTTATGTTTATATTTTTATTGAATGTCCTAGAATATGCTTTTACAATGAACCTGCTCTTCAATCCAAGAACGTCAACTTTTTAGGACTTATGTTTAATAAAATACTAACTTAGAATCCATACACGCGATTAAAAAAAAGTCACTTGACAAACGATTTAAAATGATTTATTACCTACTTATTGGTAACTACGTCGATCTCCTCAGAAAAAAAAGGTTTAAAGAAGAAAAAGAAAAAAAAATTAAAATAAAGTTAATCCTTCTAATTAAAAAATTAATAGAAAACATATATACATTAATTAAAAAACCTTAAAAATTTATCATAAAGACTTTACTCACAATCCACACTCAGCTGAGATGTAAAATATTAATTTTTGAATTTAGTAGAGATCAGAAATTTAAAGCACGTATTCTCAGGCTGACGCCCTGTTCCAAAATTCTCCAATACATAAACTATATATGTTATAAATACTCTCCCCGTTACCGACATATATACATTGATTTACAAACAACATTTTTAAACTATCGATATATTAAAGTATAATATAACAATTATAAAATCAATTGAGGATTACTTGAACAACCGAAGAATTCACGGCGCCGTCAATAGACTAAACCAACACGACTTGTCAGTCAAACCGGTTTTTGCATATCCACAATCGCCGTACAACTTTACGGAATTGTTTTTTTTTTGTTTTTTTTAATGAATTCATATAAACATTTAACAAAAAAAAATCATTGGAGAACACAATATATTAACTTTTTATGTTTATATTTTTATTAAATGTCCTAGAATATACTTTTACAATGAACCTGTTCCTCAATCCAAGAACGTTAACTGTTTAGGACTTACGTTAGATAAAATACTAACTTCGAATCCATACACGCGATTAAAAAAAAGTCGATCAACAAAAGATTTAAAATGATTTATTACCTACTTATTGGTAACTACGTGGATCTCCTCAGAAAAAAAGGTTTAAAGAAGCAATTCAAAAAAACAAAATTTAAAATAAAGTTAATCCTTCTAATTTAAAAAAAATAGTATAAAACATATATACGTTAATTTACAATTAATAAAAATTTAAGATAAAGACTCACAATCCTCACTCAGCTGAGATATAAAATTATTAATTTTTAAATTTAGGAGAGATCAGAAATCTAAAGCACGTATTCACGTGGTCGGCCCAAGAAGAGAAAAGAGAGAAAAAATCCTATTTTTATCCGAGAGGTTTTTTCCCCGCGAAAACTGTATATTTTTGTGGCGCCCTCTTTCAGGCTGGCGCCCTTTTCCAAAATTATCCAACACATAAAATATATATATTACAAATACTCTCCCCGTTACAAAAAACACAAAAAAAAACAGTAGTATTGGTAACTACGTGGATCTCCTCAGAAAAAAAATGGTTTAAAGAAGACAAAAAATTAAAACAAAGTAACTCCTTCTAATTATAAAAAATAACAGAAAACATATACATTAATTTACAAACAACATTTTTAAACTATCGATATATATTAAAGTATATTAAAATAATTATAAAATCAATTGAGTTTTACTTGAACAACCGAAGAATTCACGGCGCCGTCGATAGACTAAACCAACACGACTTGTCAGTAAAACCGGTTTTTGTATCCAAAATCGCCGAACGACTTTATGGAATTGTTTTTTTTTTTTTAATGAATTCAGATAAACATTTAGCAAAAAAAATCATTGAATAACATATTATATTAACTTTTTATGTTTATATTTTTATTAAATGTCCTAGAATATACTTTTACAACGAACTTGAAGAAGAGAAGCGAGAGGAAAAATCCTTTTTTTATCCGTTATTTTATATAAAGATCCTTTTTATATAAAAACAGTTTTGTTGGTAACTACGTGGATCTCCTCAGAAAAAAGGGGGTTTAAAGAAGAAAAAGAAAAAACAAATTTTAAAATAAAGTTAATCCTTCTAATTTAAAAAAATAATAGANAAAACATATATATATTAATTTACAAACAATAAAAATTTATGATAAAGACTTTACTCCCAATCCATACTCAGCTGAGATATGAAATATTTATTTTTACATTTAGGAGAGATCAGAAATCTAAAGCACGTATTCACGTGGTCGACCCAAGAAGAGAAGAGAGAAAAAATCCTTTTTTTTATCCGAGAGATTTTTTCCCCGCGAAAACTGTATCTTTTTGTGTATATGCTATATACTCAACCGACAGTCAAAATTACCGTTAAAATCAAAACTATCGACTTATACACACCTACTCAAACCTATTTGGAAGTATTGGATTACGGGTGCCAAGCTTATGGATCGGCCAAATATTCCAATATTCAAAGATTAAAAAGCTTTCAATCTCAAATTTTAAGACTAATTGTTTCTGCCCAGTTTTACGAAAACAATGACACACTTTACAGAGATGCCAACAGTTTTTTATCCATCAAAAACATTACAGACGTTTTCATAGTAAATTACATCACACAAATACGATTACTCCAACTTGCCAATGTATCATCATTCTTAGCTACTTTTAAAAATTTATATGTCAGTGTGAAACTCGTGACATATTGCAAAATTATACGGGCTGGAAATATCGTAGCAATAACTAATATTAACGATAACTTACTCCCGGAATTACAAACCTGGCGTCTTAAATGATATTTTTACGAATTCACATTTCTCCTTTAATTGGAAAATGTACGGGTGATAAAGAATTAAATTGTCAAAGTACTGTGTTAAAAAATTACCCCAGGATGATATTACAGAGGTAATAATTGAAGGCGAAAATAATTAAAAACAGAGGGTAAAGGGAATGGTGATTGATGAGGCGTCAGCGCATTTGTACCACGTCGTGGAGGAAATATTTCCCTGAATAAATCCCTGTTCAATGAGAGACAAGGTCGAGAGTATAAAACGCGCGAAAAGGCGCCACAAAAAATCTTTTATGTACACAGACACAGAACCGGGGATGTATAGGGCACTCGTGTGTCACGCACACCCGCAACCCGCGCTTGGTTAATTCCCCGTTTTAATTAATTACATACTCGGATATCCTCTCCGTTGTTCTACCGCCGTTCTGGAATAAAAACAGTCTCGGAGGAAAAAACATAGAGCATATATGTACAAAAACTCACGTTTTGTATGTTGCAAGGTAAACAAGATAATAATGCTAGTGGTTAGTAAAATATTAATTATCGATTATTGTTCTCAGTTTAATCACATGCTTGTATATTCTCGCTGAAAAATGGCCTATTGATCAATGATGAAATGTAAAACTCACCTCCATATACTGCTGTCAAGGTGAAATGTTACCACAGTGTTTAATATGGAAAAACATAAATCTCCAATTTTTTTAATTTTTGACCTTAACCCTCGTTTTGACTGATTTATGTATAAAAGCTCAATTCTGAACGTATATACAGAACAAAACAGGTTTGGGTGTCGTGGGGCAGACCTCAATCTTATTCGTACAGCAGGAAAAATTATGCGACAGTTGTCAATACCTAGGTCGTTTCTCCTATGGGGACGAATGGGAATTTTACACCTTGGCAGATTTTAGTTCATTCCTAAGCATACTCTGTTTTATTTAAATACAATAAAGTGGTACTCGATCTTCCTACCCTTTACAAATATGACATAACTAATCAAATTGAGGATCGGTGAGGTATGTAATATTCCTCGATCAGCGCCCACTATATATATTCCCTCAACACACTCCCTTGATATGAATAAAAGTGAACATTATGTAGTATTAAGTACTATGTAGCCCTATTTTCTCCAAGGATCAGAACCGGTGATCCAAATTTTCCGCGCCATTCTTAAGCACAATTCTCATATCGGGAGGCATTTCCACAATCTATCTATATGGAGATCAATGGATATGTAAGTCTGTTAACATATATTATATGCTATAACAACAAAATGTTGTTCTTAATCAGGTGAAGAAGATCTCTATTTTACGATTAAGATCCTTCAAAAATGCAGCGACAAATTTTTAATGTCTTTTAATACGACTCTCCTTTCTAATTCCTTATCCGAGGTTTAAAAAAATCGTTTGACATATAACAAACTTGAAATGATTGCAAAAAAATTGAAAACATTGTCCAAAATCCATTCAGTTCGTGGTCCGATTGACCAATTTACATTTTTTAATTAATTAATATTGATGAAAGGTATTGGTCGAGATAAAAAAGTCAAGGTCTCGAGCGAGATTCGAACACACGATCTTCGGCTAAATACGAGGCTGCTCTACCCACTTGAGCTATCGTGACTTCGATCCACTAAGACACTAACTTCCCATCTCAACCGCACCTTTTGAATTTTCCCTCTTTTTTGCCATTTTTCAAGGTCATGGGTTCGAATCCCGCTCGTGACGCTGACTTTTTAAGTTGAGATAAAAAAGTCAGCGTCACGAGCGGGATTCGAACCCACGACCTTCGGCTTGATACGCCGCTACTCTACCACTGGAGCTATCGTGACTTCGATCCGCTCGGACACTATCTTCCCATCTGGACCCCACCTTTTGAATTTTCCCCCCTTTTTGCCATTTTTCAAATGCCGTGTTATCTATTTGATTCTCTTTCGACAAACACATTCCAGAATGGACGTCAACGAAAATTGAGGAAAATAAGGGACTTAGTAAGCAGCCTTGCCTGATCCAATAATGAACCCAACTGGTTTTAGTCTGAACAGAAACTACAAGATTTCTCTTTGATAAACGTGTCTTATCATTCTGTTCCATTTTAGAATTTTCGGGTTTCTGATTTGAAATAAAAAATCCTGCAATCTTTGTGTGTGCCTGGTTTGGTCCATGGCAATAGCACAAATGTGACGTGTATAGACCGGATTTATATGTAAAAGAAAATATAAAATAATGTATACGCACAATTTAATTTGTGATAAATACACAATTGAAAAAAAGACGTAAAATAAAAAACATCTAATTTTTAAATTTATTTGAAACGATGTACATTTCGAAACTTCGGAAAATAAAAACGTGTCATTTTAGTGCTAAAAAGATGCTTTAATATTAAAACGCATTTTTTATTAATTATTTTAATTATTATGGTAGGTATTTGAAAATTGTGAAACAAAAATTTTATACTTTAATCGTCAAAAACATTTGAAATACTTTACATTTTTTTCATTTTTGAAAGTGTAGTTAAGTCGATCTGGTGCTAAAATATTTTTGTACCGACTAAAACTCGACCCACATCTTCGGACTTAACGGGGTTCAAGTTGACGGATGCAATTACATTTAGTGTGAGAGGAATTGTTTTTTCGTTTTTTCCCCAAATCAAAATAAGAGCAACGATGTCTCGATTTGTGAAGTTCGGGATTTTTTGTTTGTAACCTTATTGACTTGATTGACCCATGTCCAACTCATTGTTTTGTCATTCGATGACCCTAGTATCTTAGGATTTATAAATAAATGCACAGTTAGCTAAAAATATAGATAGATATATAGATGGACAGAGAGAGAGAGAGAGAGAGAGAGAGAGAGAGAGAGAGAGAGAGAGAGAGAGAGAGAGAGAGAGTGAGGGAGAAAAAATGAGAAAAGATAAAGAAACAGAGACAGCCTCAAAATAAAGATAATGAAAGAAAACATCATGGAACGAGGCGTACATAAAGATATAAAGGGAGAGGNAGAGAGAGAGAGAGAGAGAGAGAGAGAGAGAGAGAGAGTGAGAGAGAGAGTGAGAGTTAAGGTGAAAAAATGAGAAAAGATAAAGAAACAGAGACAGCCTCAAAATAAAGATAATGAAAGAAAACATCATGGAACGAGGCGTACATAAAGATATAAAGGGAGAGGGATATGTGTATATATATATATATATATAGAGAGAGAGAGAGAGTGAGAGTTAGGGAGAAAAAGTGAGAAAAGATAAAGAAACATAGACAAACTCAAAATAAAGAGAATAAAAGAAAACATCATGGAAAGAGGCGTAGATAAAAATATAAAGGGAGAGGGGATAGATAGATAGGTAGAGAGGGAGAGATGGACAGAGAAAGAGAGAAGGAGAGAGAGTTAGGTAGAGAAAGTGAGAATAGATAAAGAAACATAGACAAACTCAAAAGAAAGAGAATGAAAGAGACATCATGGAAAGTGGCGTAGATAAATATATAAAGGGAGAGAGAGAGAGAGACAGAGACATACAGAAAAATGTAGCGAAATAGATTGAAAGAGCGGGAAAGAGAGGAAGAGAGAAAAAGAGCCAAAGCGATAGACGAAAGAGAGACAAAAACAATAGATAAACAAGTCGTAGTTTTGGACTCCAGGTGCTAAAATTAGTATTAAAGGAAAGAGAAAAAACGAGAAAGCACGTACAGATACTACAGGGAAACAGGCAAGATAAAGGTGTTTTAAAAATAAAAAATAAATTAAAAAAAGATTAATGCGTCTTAAAAGCCCCATCAAGCGGGCTACATATCGCCTTTGTTTGTAACCTTATTGACTTGATTGACCCATGTCCTATCCCCAATATTTTCCAAAGATTAGATGACATCATTTACTGTAGTGAGGCTACCTTAAAGTAAGACGCACTGGGTTCCCAATTTCAAACTGAAATGTTGAATGCAATGAAATCTACATTTTACACGAGTGTGTGTATTTCCATAATTTATTTTGTTTTTCTAGGGATACACGAGTTTTTATAATTTTGTAATGTCATTAATTTAAAAAAAAAATTTTTTTAGTATACGGCAGCTTCTACAAGGACCCCTTGTTACAACAGGTTGTGGCGGAAGCGCCAAATCTGGATAGCTACCCTTTAAAGATGTTAATTTACGCTTTAAGGAAATCCTTTTTTATCTTTGATATCAAATTATGTACACCGGAAAATTCATTTTTCTTGAAAATTTAATCTTGATATCTTTGTCCTTTGAAACCCTTCTTATGTTTTCTTCACATTTTATTAAATTTTCATTAATTTTTAAAAAAATTATATTTGTAGCAAAACATGTTAGTTAAGTTAACATATGCAATTATATGTAAATTCAACCAAACATTTATAAATATATCAAAGAAAACTCGGTTTATTCGTTGGAATGAAATTTCAAAAACGGTGTGCAAGGATCAAAAAAATATGCGAACACATTTAAATCAGGTCTTCAGTGAAGAGTTTATTTTTTAGATTTTTTTTTAGATAGTTCCACGATATATCTTGTACTTAAACAGTGTGGATTTGCCTCTCGAATTTCACCATTGCTCTATGTAACATGATTTTCTCAATACCCCAACTTGACAAACATCCATACCCAAAAAAAATTGGAAGTATTGAAATAAGCCAAAGGTTATTTCTCATCCAATCCAGCCTTTAGCATTTGTTCAGGGGATTTGATCCTATGACCGAACTTTTCTTTCGAGGTTGTCTTAAACGTGTTTCACTGAGTCAAAGCCCAGATTTCTTGTTGGACACTCAAGCGGTTACAAAATTCTCATGGTATATACGATATTTTTATATTTAAAATATACTAGGCGTTGTGTTCTAGTTAATGTGTATCACTATGAAAAAAAGTTTCATGGAGAATATTAAGTTTTTCATAAATAAAATAAAAAATGATATTGCAAGGAAAATTGTATAATAAAGTTGGTCGAATGCAATTAAGTGCAAATATCAGAAGTTGTCTGTAATTTACCATTCTGAAAACACAAGAAACTCACGCTACGATCGTCTAGCAGTTTTGATTAGTTTGCTAACTCGTAATTACTGAACAAGATTGTTACAGAAGTGGTTAATTATTGATTTTGAATAATGAATAAGCGTGGAAATCTTTTATATAAAGTTCAAACTGGTCAAATTTGTAGAAATATTATTGGCATGTAGAAAGTGGTGATTAGGGATGGTTAACGGAATCAGATGCAGAACAGGACGTCGTTGACTTGTAGGAAAATTCTATTTTATAATGATTTCGGAATAATCATCGACTAACCTAATCACCACACATTTCTACACGAGAAGAAAATGGGATTCTATGAACAACTTTCAACTGCATATGCACGAAGCAAAAAGTATTCTGAAGGACATCGCCAACAATGAGAAGAAACTCGCATCGGCTATTAATCAGAAAACCTGTTTTTGTTTAAATGCAGACAACACAAGGCCCTGAAGATGATCTCAATAAAGATCGAAACGTTGGCACGAAAAAGAAAATGTTTTTTTGAAACCTACATCACACCAGACCGAATCTCACAATTTCCGAATAATCATCGACTAACGGTCACTAATCACCACGCATTTCTACACGAGAAATAGGAAAAACAAGGGATTCTATGAATAAATTTCAATTACTTATGGTTACCAAGCAAAAAGTATTCTGAAGGACATCGCCAACAATGAGAAAAAATTCGCATCGGCTATTAATCAGAGAGCCGTTTTGTTGAAATGCAGACAACACAAGGCACTGAAGATGATCTTAAAAAAGATCGAAACTTTGGCACGATAAAGAAAATGTTTTTCTCAAACCTACGACACACCAGACCACATCTCACGATTTCCGAATAATCATCCACTAACGGTCACTAATCACCACACTTTTCTACACGAGAAGAACGAAGAACAAGGGATTCTAAGAATAAATTTCAATTACTTATGGTCACCAAGCAAAAAGTATTCTGAAGGACATTGCCAACAATGAGAAGAAACTCGCATCGGCTATTAATCAGAGAACCTGTTTTTGTTTAAATGCAGACAACACAAGGCCCTGAAGATGATCTCAATAAAGATCGAAACGTTGGCACGAAAAAGAAAATGTTTTTCTGAAACCATCATCACACCAGAACGCATCTCACGATTTCCGAATAATCATCTGTTTTATGAAATGTTTTTTCTTGATTTGAATATTTTCATGATTGTTTTGAAACGTAACTTTATGTGTTTTTCATTAATTTTATTTCTGAGGAAGTCAAGTGGACAGACAGCGACGAAGTTTTGCAAATAAATAAAGAGAAAATCCTTTTTTTTTTTGCGAGGTTAAAAACTGAGGGGACCCTCGGCTGGGGTGTATTGTTGGGCGCTAACGGCTTGAATATCTCCGACCTCTTGTTCAACTTTTAAGCTGTTTCATTTAACGACGAAACTTCGCCCGGCCGGAGAAAAGGACATGGTTTGTTGTAGAACAGGAGTTGCCGGCACATGGCAGCTGTGTCTCTCAGACACATCCTTTTATTGCTTGCGGGAAGATGCCCATTTTCCTTCCTTTACGACGGCATGTTTCTTATCCCTGCGGCAACTGTAACTGGGTCCTACTCATTTTCTTGCCTTGTTTGGACCTCCAACCCTTCCGCACATTAATAATGAAAGAAAACATGGAAAGAGGCATAGATAAAGAAATACAGGCTACAGCCTCGAAGCTTACACAGTGGTAAAATTAGTTTCCTATAAAAACAATATATATGCGCAATATATAAGACATAGAATAACTATAAATCAACATAAATAATGTCACAATGCAAAGTGTTATTGTAATATCGAGTGGGTCTGCACAAAGTAGTTTCATTGTTTTGTCATTCGATGACCCTACTATCTTAGGATTTATAGATAAATGCACAGTTAGCTAAAAATATAGATAGATAGATAAATAGACAGAGAGAGAGAGAGTGAGAGAGAGAGTGAGTGGGAGTTAGGGAGAGAAAGTGAGAAAAAATAAAGAAGCAGAGACAAACTCAAAATAAAGAGAATGAAAGAAAACATCATGGAAAGAGGCGTAAATAAAAATATAAAGGGAGTGGGGGATAGATAGATAGCTAGAGNGAGAGAGAGAGAGAGAGAGAGAGAGAGAGAGAGAGAGAGAGAGAGAGAGAGAGATGGACAGAGAAAGAGAAAGGGAGAGTTAGGTAGAAAAAGTGAGAAAAGATAAAGAAACAGAGACAAACTCAAAATAAAGAGAATGAAAGAAAACATCATGGAAAGTGGCTTAGATAAAACTATAAAGGGAGAGAGAGAGAGAGAGACCGAGAGACAGAGACGTACAGAAAAATGTAGATAGATAGATTGAAAGAGCGGGAAAGAGGGGAGAGAGAAAAAGAGACAAAGCGATAGAAGGAATAGAGACAAAAACAACACATAAACAAGTCGTAGTTTTTGACTTCAGGTGCTAAAATTAGTAGTAAAGGAAAGAGAAAAAACGAGAAAGCACGTACAGATACTACAGGGAAACAGGCAAGATAAAGGTGTTTTAAAAATAAATTAAAAAAAGATTAATGCGTCTTAAAAGCTCCATCAAGCAGGCTACATATCGCCTTGTTTACTCGAACAATCTAGCAAACAACCCTTAACTCTTCACCCTGGAAGGATTTATTGAGTGTTTGTCGGCATAGCGGTAAACAGACAGGTACTTAGTGGGAGTCGGGAAAGTTGGACAAGTCTGGCAACACTAAGCTCGGATGTAAACCGTTGGAGAGTGAGAGAGATAGAGAGAAAGAGAGAGAGGGAGTGAGCGAAAGAGAAAGAGACAAAAAACGAACCTACCTCCATGACGGCGGGGCGGGTGAACAAAACTTTCTATTTACACTTGTCGGCCCAAAAACCGCCTTTGATGAAACTTCAAGCGGCGATATCTTTGCCGATAAAATTCCGTTTCTCCCACCCAGTCGTTTTTTTCTCACAATTGAAGCCCATTATACCCAAAACGGGATTTTTTCTAACCAAAATGTTTACTCTGCTCAACACAAACCGTTTTCTGGTAAACATTCCCAAAGATAAAGCCAAATACATTCGTGCGTTTTTTCGAAAGAAAATGAATTATAACGAATAACAATAATTCGATATTCGATGTCAAATGGTCATCGTCATTTCAGAGGAATACAATAGAGTAAACTTTACATTCTTATTTATAATGTATAAGTTACTTGAAAAATCCATACTACAAATTAATTAAAACAAAGTGCGACAAAAACGAAATGAATAGTCCTTCTAAAAACGATATTTGAATTGGTCACTAATTTGAACGGGAGATAGATAGTTGGTTGGATAGATAGATAGATAGATAGATAGATAGATAGATAGATAGATAGATAGAGAGAGAGAGAGAGAGAGTGAGAGAGACCGAGAGACAGAGACATACAGAAAAATATAGATAGATAGATTGAAAGAGCGGGAAAGAGGGGGAGAAAGAAAAAGAGACATAGCGATAGAAGAAAGAGAAACAAAATGAAAGCTAAATAGATAGATAGATCAGTAGGTCGCTAGGGAGATAGATAGATAGATAGATGGATGGACGGATAAATAGATAGATAGAGAGAGAGAGACATGTAGAAAGACAAAAAGATAGACAGAGACAAAAAGAAAATATCGATAGATAGGTTGAAAGAGCGGGAAAGAGGAGGAGAGAGAAAAAGAGACAAAGCGATAAAAGAAAGAGAGATAAAATGAAAGCTAAATAGATATATAGATAGATCAGTATGTCGCTAGGTAGATTGGTAGATAGATATATAGATAGATAGATAGATAGATGGATACATAGATAGAGAGAGAGACATATAGACAGACAAAAAAATAGACAGAGACAAAAAGAAAATGTCGATAGATAGGTTGAAAGAGCTGGAAAGAGGAGGAGAGAGAAAAAGATACAAAGCGATAAAAGAAAAAGAGACAAAATGAAAGGTAAATAGATAGATAGATCAGTAGGTTGCTAGGTAGATAGATAGATTTATAAACAGTGGGCTCTCCACCCTACATCCCCTGGGTATAACCCAACTCATATACAGGGTGTCCCAGTTCCTTCTGAAAATTCTCTATTTTGAAGATATTCGTCAATTTAGGTTTTTTCAACTTTTCACTACCTTACCACATAAAACCGCTTACAACTTCCAAAATGTTGAGACTACAACCAATCTAATTACATCATTTGAAAGAACGCTAAATGTGCTGTAAGATACTTCTATTTGCAATAACATGAATGATGTAAAATGTTAGCCAATATCAGTTGTAGCATGTCAAAATTACAAAATTTAAAATTTTGGTCATGATTGCACGTTCTTCTGAGGTTACAAAAAAATACCTACAACTTGTCAAATTTTACAAAAACTTCTTCATCTAATATGCTTTACGTTGATATATCCAGGTTTTTAAATAACGTTCTAGTAGAGTTGAGAGAGTTGTAGGTATTTTTTTGTAACTTCAGTAGAACGTGCAGTCATGACCAAAATTTAAAATTTTGTAATTTTGACTTGCTACAACTGATATTGGCTAACATTTTATATCCTTCATATTATAGCAAATAGAAGTATCTTACAGCAAATTTAGCGTTCTTTCAAATGGTGTAATTAGATTTGTTGTAGTCTCATCATTTTGAAGGTTGTAAGCGTTTTTATGTGGTAAGGTAGTGAAAAGTTGAAAAAACCTAAATTGACGAATATCTTCAAAAAAGAGAACTGTCCGTAAATTTTCTCCTGGGCAGTTTTTGCTCCAAATGAAGAGTAGAATCGATTCCCTGAGTTTAGTCAGAAGGAACTGGGACACCCTGTATGTTGGATTTGTATTCTGAATTATTGTACTAGGGATATTAGTTAGTCTTAAGTATTTTTTATGTTATAAATCTCAAGTTTATATGTTTCCTCTGGGTGTGACAAAATTCTTAGCAGATAGTTGTTAGGAAGTTGCAATGTTCAAACATGTATGGTTCCGAGTTGGTTTCAAGTTATATGAAAGAGGATGGTGTCCCTGGTGGTCTAAGAAGTTTTTTAATGAAGAAGCGGTAAATCTCATCAAAACGGGTACCACACCAGACTTGACCTTCATACTCGATCATCGCTTGAATCACCGCTCTGAAAAAATTAAACTTTGAGTGGAACAAGATTTTACTATTTTCAAAGATCCGCGGTTTATGATATGTTAATGCCCTGTTTAGATGTTGTAATTCTGACCTAAAAATGTGTTTTTTTAAATGAGAGCCTTGGGGGTGACTCGTATCCGGGTACACATATTTGTTGAAACCTCTATTTTTTTGCTAATACCATTTTTACCTTTTTGCCCCCCTGCACCCTTCCTAAAAATCGTATCATCAGATTGGATTTGAAACAATTTTAAATTCGTCTTTTTTAAAGATTAGGGACAGGTGGCAAGAATGACTAAGTCATCAGAATATGCAAGATGATGGAATTATTTTACTTTTTATTAAATAGTAAAGGTTCAACAAGTAAATACGTGCGCATATGTTCACGATAAATAAAAAACTGATATAAAACCTTTGTATATAAAAATTGTATAAAGTTGACTATGTATAAATAATAGGCAAATAGGAAGCATGACAGATATTTAAATCAATAGGAAAGATGTAGAAAGGAAAACGAAGTTGATAACCGCAGTGATTGGGATAAGTCAATTTTGTAACATTGTCAATATCGCAATGGGACAATTGGATTTCCTTGTACCACTACCCAGGGATATAAACTTATATATATTTTTTATGCAATTTCCGTTGCCTTACTGAAACCTGGTATTGGAGAAATTTTCTCAACAAAATAGTTTCATTGCTATAAAATAAAAAACACGAATGAACTCCCACTTTTCTTTTGTACAAAAATATTTCTTTACATTTTTGTTGAAAAGTTTAAAAAAAAATTACTTAGAAATGGACAAACAATTTTAATGATGTTTTAATAAATCATGATTCATATTTTCTGAAAAGACTGTTGATTGGATGAGTATATAAATAATTTATAATTGGTTTTTTATTTGTAAATTAGATAACCTTAATTAATTTTTTATTTAAAAAGACACTGTAATTAAATTTTTCACGCAAGGAAAATTACATGAACGAAAGTTTATGAATGAAGGAAATAATATAGTCATGGAGAATGGGGAAGATATTTTAAGGGTGTAATCAAAACTGGGGAAACATCTCATTAAGTTAATGAAAACCTCTGCAACAATGTAATCTTAATGGTACATAATTTTATTATTGTTTGCATATATAAATCAATATTAGGGTCAAGATAATTTACAGATCTACTCAAAGGACGTTCGTCCCAACCCCGGACTTGACCAGTCGTGTTTGACCCCCTGACACTAAAAATACTTACAAGATTTAAACAAAATGGCAGTGTTGTTGGCAGTACCGGCAGGAAAGACCTCGGATATCCAAAGCACTGTCGATAGATACCCTCGTTAGAATGGTTCGTAGAAGAAGTGTTATCCTCGCCCGATTAAGAATAGGCCGTGCGAGGTGGACACTACTTCGACTTACTTTTCGGCCCAAACTGCATATATGTCCGGCATGAAAGGTTTCGCCATTACACATAATTGAAGGTTGAATTCCTTTGGTCCATGTCGAGAGTAATGAACACCAGATATGAGAATCCTTCTTGAGCACGGCAGCGAGTATCTGGGTCCCATGATCCGAGAAAATACGGTTGGTTTATTGAATAGTAATGACTGTTTTTTGTCCATAGCATGTGCTGAGAGTGAAAATATTTATTCTGAATGTGTGGAATTGATTAACCTTCGACCCTCAATTAGATTAGTTATATAATTCGTGTAGAGGATGATAGAGCCTGGAGGAACATAGAGTACTCCACTACCTTGACTGAGTGAATGGTATGTAAATAAGTAACAATGTATTTAAGTTCACTATTTTCGTGGTCCGCTTGACCAATTAATACTTTACAATTAATTAAGGATTTTAGTTGAGATGAAAAAAAGTTAATCATAAAAATGGCAAAAGGAGGGAAAACTCATAAGGTGGGGTTGAGATGGGGTGTTGATGTCCGAGTGGATCGAGGTCACGATAGCTCAGGTGGTAGAGCAGCGGCGTATCAAGCCGAAGGTCGTGGGTTCGAATCCCTCTCGTGCCATTAACTTTTTTTCATCTCAACTAAAAACCTTAATTAATTGTAATGTATTTAAGGGTGACTGGGAGTGTGAATGTATTTAGGAAGTGATGCGTCGAGGGTTGAAATGACCTAGGCGTTGAGAGTCCCCGGAGCAGATAAGATCAACTGCTCAAACCGAGGTGGTGATTTTCGAGACCTGCTGGTAATTTACAGTAAATTACAATAGCTGAATTGCAGAGGGTCTGCTGAACTCTGTGGGTGAATATATGTACATCCATGTGCAGATTTGAGCTTATATAAATCAATAATGAATTTTCTTGAAGAGCCAGGCGGCATTAAAGGCAAATAACTCTTTTTATTTTCTTTCCATTGTAAAAGAAAGTTGGTAGTTCTTAGGACAGCATTATGGTATGTTAGTAATAGGATTGCTGTTTTCGGGAAGTAGTGAAGTATTTCGTTGCTGATAACATGGAAATACCTGAAGCTTTCTTTTTGGGAAGGTTTTCGACGATGTGCTCGATTTCTGAAAGATGAAAAGTTTTCGGGGAAGTGGGTAGTGGTTTGACTAGTTCCTTTTCTATGTTTTTGGTATAATTACAATGTCAGGATGACGGCAGAAAGGTTTTGAAAGGTGCTGGCTTTTTCTTAGTTTCGCTTGGCCCATGATCCGTCGTCATTGAGAAGTAGAAGGGATGTATTACGGTAGGAAAGGATGTGTTGAGTTGCTGCCCAAAGTGATTTATCTTCAGTCATTCGATTAGTTATGTATCTCCTGAATCGTTCAGCCCTTAGTTTGGAAAGTTCAATTCTTAATTTAGTCGTCAGTTTATTAAGAAGTTGACGGTTTGAAGGGTACCTCGTACGGTGCCATTTGGCTCCAGCTCGTCGTTTGGAAGCGATTAATTGCCTGATTTAAAGGGGTATATTTATTGGTTGTCGTCTACTTGTACGTTTGTAAGTCCTTACTGTACTTTTAAATAACCTCTACTGTAAAGTTGTTTTGACGTTTTATACTGCTTCATCTACTTTTTGATGGTTTTTAATGATTTAAGCTTAAGTTATGGTCGAGTAATTGTCGGAATTTTAGTCGTACTGCTGATTGGACAATGCAGATTTCGAAGGTATTTCATAATGGACTCGGAGCAACAGATACAAGCCTGTATTGCTAGGAAAAAGAAGAAACAGCATAACAGGACAACGAAGGTCGGAATCCTACTCATGGTCTGATACAAGGTTTGAAAGACACGCACTTTAGGGTCTTATAAAAACCCTTAAACTTAAGTGTTCTAGACAATTATATTTCACACTACTACAATAATTGATCGCTTTTTTACTTTTAACCCCCCATTTTTAAGATACAGAACTTACAAGACACAGAAAAGAAGAAAATCGTTTGCACTCGAAACTCTCGTATGATCGGAAATTAGAAAACTGGTGTGCGTTTGAATTTTAACAATGAGGCGCTTTTCGGCAGGGGCGGCAGCCTTTTTTAACATTCAGATTCGGATCCGTATTAAATTATTATCTCCAAGGAGATAAACAGACTCCTCTCGGAAGCAGTTTCTTTTCTTTCTTCTTCTTCCCGTTTTTTCGGCCACTTTTAGGGATTCAAGGTGAGCAACTGGGGAAAAATGGGTGAAAATGGTTCGACGGTACCCGTCCCGGTTACGCCTTCAGGTTCGCTTTGTCTAGCTTTGATGTACACGTAAAAGTGCTTTCGACTTTTGTGCACAAATGAAAGCCGGAAAAAGCTTTCAAAACAAATTTATAAAAAAACAGTTGTATTATAAATAATAATTATTCGTAAAACCCTACTGCCATTAAAAAATACAAAAACCAAAAGATGCTTCGGTAATGTAGGCCAACAGGCATGTTTTTGCAAATAAAAAAAAACATTTAATTAATTTTAAGCACCTCTAACATTCGAAATAAATGCGAATTTTTATAGAAAACAAAAGTTATATTTTATGATTGGATCAGTCAGGGCAATTTTTTTCCAGTTGTTGCCCGGCGTTCCATATAAAATTCCATAACTCTAATGAATTTTATCATAATTCAAGATTATTTCAAAATTTGAAAATTAAAGATCTTTTATTTCATTCTATGTCAACAAGGCGTTACGTATCGAGCTATTGTGATTTCGATCCACTCGGGCACTAACTTCCCATCTCAAACCCCACCTTTTTGAATTTTCTCTCCTTTTTGCCAGCGTCGGGGAATGAAATAAAGCTAAATTGAGTTGCTCTGTACAAACACAAGATTATTTTATTAACAAGTAAAGTACTTAACTCTTAATTTACCTAAGAAATTTTATAATGTAATTTTACCTTTAAAAAAAAAGAAATACGACAATAACGCTGTGATTTCACTTTAGTTTTAAACAGTTTACTACTTTTTGGACTTACGAGCTATCATGACCTCGATCCACTCGGACACTAACTTCCCATCTCAACCCCACCTTTTGAATTTTCCCTCCTTTTTGCCTTTCAGTGGAAGTTAGTGTCCGAGTGGATCGAGGACACGATAGCTCAAGTGGTAAAGCAGCGGCGTATCAAGCCGAAGATCGTGGGTTCGAATCCCGCTCGTGCCATTGACTTTTTTATCTCAACTAAAAACCTTATTAATTATAATATGTTAATATTAGCGTCGACTTTCTTTTAGATATATTTATAATTTATGGAACGTATGCAGAGATGAAAGTTTTCATAATACAGACGTTTGTTGCGCCACCGTTTTTAACAGGCCGAAAGAGTTTTAGAGCTGTGTTCAAATTCATGATGAGAGAATGAAAAAAAATTTTTAGGTCCAGTAGATATTATACAGAGCGGAAATGATCGATATTGATCCTTCGGTTGCACAAAACCCGTTCGACAAGACGATCAAAACCGGTGTTTTTGCAATTTTCCACGATGATTTTCGTTCATATCGCGCCGGCCCGATTGAAGAGAAAAACATTATAACCATATGTGCGCATATACTTATGGATAAGGCAATACTGTCGAATATGCCGTGAAAGGGCAATTCCGTCTGAATTACGGCCCGGAGCGGAATGTGCTGACGACACTTTTATACCATTTTCTTTCTACCTTATTAACCCGGACGATTCTTCTAAAAATATTATCATCCCTGCCAGCTGACAATAAAAAAACAACCCTTTTTATCATTAGCTTTATATATAATAATAATAGTTATAATATAAAGCTATAAACATATATAAAAATCACCAAATTTCTTCTGAGGGAAAATACGTGAGGCGAGATAAAAAGAACATCTTTTAACGAAAGGAGGTCGCTATCTGAAGATGTTTAGGAACGGCCATAATGATAAGCTCTTTTCAGGGCGTATCAGTACCTCAGTCCCACCCCGGCACCTTAAAAAAGCTTCTTGATATTTCCGAGAAGGTTGATGCGATTATCGATTTTTCAATAGCCCTTCGCACAATAATATTATGCCCTATATATAAAATCGCAATACTACTACGCCAAATCCAACATTTGCCAATGCGCACTTGAGAATAATAAGTCTCCGGAGGGTTCATAAAGGAAAATAAAGTATCAGTATCATTTCTAACTAAATTTTCTCATTTATTAATTTTTTTGATGTTTTCTTTCACATCTACATTCGACGGCTTGTTATCTCTTTTAATGAGCGATGTACCATATTCGTAATGAAATTTGGCGTAGAACAGTGCATTGTCTTCCTCAACAGACATCTCCTCTATGACGTTGCGTAGGACCCTTTCAATAAATATTATATCAAAACGAACTGTGGGACTGATAAACCTAGCCTATTTGTCAGGTGGTGACCCTTATGGTATGGTATCGTATGGTGAAGAAGGATACTAGGAAGCTGGGTTTGCACTCCCCAGCCACTGCAGCCTTTTGGCATATTGTACCTTCCTAGTTCCTTAGTTCAGTGCAATAGACTCAATCCTTCTTCTTAGAAGTATCAGGTCATTAACTGTCGCTGCTGCAATTTGATTCCTTATGTTTTTTCCGTAAGTTAGGTTAAATCTCCATTGAGCTGTTGCTTCGCATTCAAAGATGATATGAGTGGCTGTTTCCTCTTCATCATTACATAATCTGCAAATGGGATCATCGCTGTATACCCATGTTGTGAAGATGTTTTCTCAGATGCCAGTGACAGGTTACTAGTCCTACCACTCCTCTGAGTTTGGCCTTCTCCAATTGCAGCAGTTCTTTTGCCAGTCTTAGTGAGGGTTGTTTCATCATAAGTTTACTATGTGCTTGTGTTTTGGGCGGTATGGTGTGATGTGTTGATAGTGCCCACACGACACGCAAGAATGGCACAATTACACAGAAGACAAACACTTAGAGCCCTGAAGATGATCTCAATAAAGATCGAAACGTTGGCATGACAAAGAAAATGTTTTTCTGAAACCTACATCCACCAGACCGCATCTCACGATTTCTGAATTATTACCATTGAATTGCATCAACCTCAATTGGAAATAATTGGAACCAGTCCTACGATTTTTGCTAGGAATTTTTTACCTCTACACCTATGCACTGTTTTATCATTGAGCCATATGGATTACATAAATAGGCCCTCTTGACTGCCTTCCAAAGTTCTCTGTTGTCTATGGCTACGTCTATGGAAGGGTCTGCGAAA
This sequence comes from Cimex lectularius, assembly GCF_000648675.2. Classification (NCBI taxonomy): domain Eukaryota; kingdom Metazoa; phylum Arthropoda; class Insecta; order Hemiptera; family Cimicidae; genus Cimex; species Cimex lectularius. Next base: position 1,222,145 of record NW_019394230.1, on the reverse strand, counting down.
TTGTTTTTTTTTCTCATGTAGTCAGTTACATTATAGCTTTCACATTTATTTCAATTATTTGAAGAAGAAAAAATCTGCTCCTCTTTAGATCTGGTTTTATTTCCTGCATGGGTCTCCATAGTTTTCTATTGATAAGTATGCACTACCCCTGTCATGGTAGGACTATCTAATCGTTTTAGACTTTACAACTTTTGTTGTTCTTCTTAGGATTTTTTTCAAGCTAGTGACGTCTGGTCTGTCCGTTGTGGCATATAGCCAATACGTCATCGTGGGCCCCATCTTTGTCCAATGTTTAGTAGTTCCTTAGCCTTAAGTAAAAGTTTGCTTTTATGTCTTCTCCACATGAACCGTTGTTCTATGGTTATACATACTTAGATACTACGTTTTTTTTGGGGAATGATGCCACTTCATCTTTTAATGAGTATTAGATTTAACTTCCTTCAAATAGGTCCACTATTCATGCATTTCATTTTTAACAATTTAAGTTTTCATATTATTTTTTTCAGTTCTACGTGATGAATTTCGCACAGTTCCTTCGGACCTGAAGGTAGCCGCGGGGGAGGAAGCGGTCTTGGAATGCGGTCCTCCCAAGGGGAACCCTGAGCCGTCCTTACTCTGGAAAAAGGACGGGGAAGTCATCGACTTGGACGACAGGTGAACATCTGTCACCAGAGCCAATTCGTTTGCCAGAAACATCCCCAAATACTTAAAATTTGCTTTGTTTATTTTTCAGAGTGAAGGTGGTCGACGGTGGAAATCTGAAAATAACGCAGGTCAAACCGAATGACGAAGGAAAGTATCAGTGCATCGTCCAGAACATTGTTGGGATGAAGGAATCTCCTTTAGCCAGTCTCACCGTCCACGGTTCGTTTTCTTATGTATATAAATGAATAGACTATTTTAATATATTCGTAATCTTTCAAATATGTATAATTTAGCATTTACAATTGCATCCGCAGGCTTAATCTCAATCTAATCTACACTTTTCAACTAATCTCTAATTTTTAGACCGTAACCTGAGTGCCCTAAATACACAATTATTATTCCAGTCTTTAAAATTGGAGACAAGCTTTGCAAATCAAAAAGAGACCAATCACTATTCAAAGTATTCACTATTTTTCGTGGTCCGCTTGACCAATTAATATCTTACAATTAATTAAGGTTTTTAGTTGAGATAAAAAAGTCAGTGTCACGAGCGGGATTCGAACCCACGACCTTCGGCTTGATACGCCGCTACTCTACCACTTGAGCTATCGTGACCTCGATCCGCTCGGGCGCTAACTTCCCATCTCAACCCCACCTTTTTGAATTTTCCCTCCCTTTTGCCATTTTTCAAATGTCGTGTAATCTATTTGATTCTCGGCGACAAATTAAATGGCTACGGAGAGCTTTAATGAAGTATACTTCATTTTAATTCATTAAATTCACTATTTTTCGTGGTCCGCTAGACCAATTAATATCATTCAATTAATTAAGGTTTTTAGGTGAGATAAAAAATGTCACTATTCAAAGTTATATACTTTTGAAAATTTGTTGCTTTTAATCTCGTCAAAATTCAAAGAAATAATCATTCGAAAGTCCAAACCAACATGGCTCTCCGAAAGGCTGATCTACAACCACTAATCTTCTTAATTTACAGTCTTTCATACTTGATAACATCAATTTGGAATGCCTGCAGTAGTTGTTTACTCTGACTTCAATTATTCATTCCATAGATTGTTTTTCAGATATCGTGAGATGCGGTCGGGTGTGATGTAGGTTACAGAAAAACATTTTCTTTATCGTGCCAACGTTTCGATCTTTTATTGAGATCATCTTCAGTGCTCAAAGTGTTTGTCTTCTGTGTAATTGTGCCATCTTTGCGTGTCGTGTTGAGAGTGCCAGCCTCACAGCTCTCATCTGCATACCTGCAACATCCTATATACTTACAAACTTTTATACTGTATACAGATGCCACCTAAACTAAACCATGATTTGCGTCAGGTATATTCTGTGCAAGCCTTACCAGATAGCGTTCAAATTTATTAGAATCCTGCTAGCTAAATTATATATTGTACATTCTTGTGCAATAAAAATCTTAAAACACACATTGACAAAAAATCTTCAAATGATTAGACAGCGAAACAGCCATAAAAGCATTAGCCATGAAAATTTTACGCCTAAAATTTGCAAAATCTGGAAAAACATAACATACGAAAGACTTCTGAATAATAGCAGAAAAACTGGCCTGAGGAGGATCGGTAACGCCATAAATAGAACAGAACTTACATTTGGCTTAACAAGATCAGTAATAGACTCCATCTCAGAAAGGGTCCACACTAAACAAAATGAAAAGTAGAAGACCTCCAGACATAGTAAAAACACGATTAAAATATGTTCACCAAAACTGGTACATTGCTACGTTTAGACAAGGTAAAATCAGTGGAGTGTTTCAGGTCTGGTCACTGGTGACCGACAAAACAGTTGCACAACTTGGCTGTATTAATATTTTAATCATTATTTTAATGATGATCCCATTTGTCGGCTGTGTAATGTCGAGGTAGAAATTGCCACTCATTATATCTTTGAATACGCAACCACTGATATAACCTGACACAAGACAACCTGGAGCACCGAGAATACCCAAGAAAAAGAACTGTAGCAATGACAGTCTTCTTAATATCTTCTACTTCTTAATAGAACGATTGATTCAATTGAGGGTACTAAAGAATTAGGAAAAGTAAAATAAGCCAACAGACTGCAGTAGAACACCAAACCCCTGTTCTAGTATCCTTATTAATATTATCATCTCCTTCATGCAGTTAGCACAGTAGTCCACCTTGCTGGGCGCTGGCTGGTCTTTGGTCACCAAACAGACAAAGCTATCATTTAGACCGGTGGTGGAGCGCACCAGGCTTTAGGATGGACAATGGTTGAATGGTTTAGCAGAGGGAAAATGCAACTGTCGGCATTGAGAGAAACGTGGAAATAAACACTTTACCACCAGAAATTTTTCTAACTATAGGTGTACCCTCGGTTTGGCTTCGGCAACAGAATATGAAACTTTTAAGAGGTGTACTATGATCCGAGACATAGGAAGGAAGTCATAAAAAACGTTCTCCCGAAGCGCCAAAGATTGAATAAATATTCAGCTCCCAAGTGCCCAGTGGGCATGGGAGGCGTATGGATTTCTTACATTATTGGCAATTTGGCATAGCAAAAATGCTTCAATTGAACTTGAAAAACATAGATGTATAAGGACTATACTTGCAAAAAGATATGGCAACCGATATTTACGAAACTGGTGTCGTTTTTGCAAAAGACTTCTTTGTGTCTGTTGATCCGATTAATTTGAACATGATACAAATGTACAAAGTAACTTGTAATCAATATGGGCACAGGTTTAATATAACCTCCCTGTTTATTCGTTTACTATAAACAGGAAAAGTACACACAATTAGCCTTTGTGATTATTTAAGAAGTGAAGGGCATAAATATTATAATTGGCATTATTGCGGATTTTTATTCGCTACAGAATTGCTGCATGCTAGTCCCACAGTAAAATTGCATGTGAGATTACTTTTTATGTAAGAATTATTGGTTGTCCGTGTGAAACGGCTTTTCCTAGTTGTCAGGAAACTTGTACGTCGATATAGTAAACGAAGCTATGAAGTAGAAACATCTCGTAAAGGAAAAATATATTTTTGCAAGCTCGATTAACCCGGGAAGCGACGAGAGGGGATTTATCGCCGGGAAGGACCCTGGGGACTTCGATTCCCTTCAGTTCGTTTCGACCATTATTGATTATACCTTTTACAAATAAATCAGAGCCGAATTTCGCCTGTCTTACTGATGACGAACGAAAAAGAGGATTTATCGTTTATTACTAATCGTTTTTCCGTTTTATATGTATCCTTTTAAACGCTGACTAGGGAGTTTCTTCACCATAACCCACTCTTCTCCTATCACCTTCTAACATGAATTCATACACCTCAGAAGGGTTCGTTTTTGAAATATGATTACAATGATATTTGATGATAGTTTCTTACAAAAAAATGCTTCCTCTCCCTGCTTGTACTGAGGCCCGGTCGAGTTGTTGGGCATATGCTGCAATTCAGACCTTTGAGGTGACATGATCCACCACCATCTGTCATGATAGTTTTGTATTATTAGTTCAGATTGAAATAGATCTCTCAATTTGCAAGATATTTTCTTGAAAAATAGTTGTACAAGCTTATGGAATTGTAAGTGGTGTGATGACACATGGCAGTGGGACTATACATCTGATTCTATGTCTTGTGTCTTAAGATCCATCGGTAGGCCAAATGGAACTTTATAGTTATTCGTACTAATACTGTTTAATAAACAAGGAAATTTTTAAAGGGGGGTTAGGCAATTTTGAATATGTAGTTTAGTAGTTTCTAATCACTATGGTCTGCCCTTGCTGTTGTCTGTCAGGCGCGTTTCTGCTTCTCGCCCTCATCAGCGATGTGTCTGTGGGTCTGCCCTTTAGTCCGCAATTTTATAAGTTTGTAGAAAGAATGTCCTGTTATTTTCCGACGAAGATTGGCAGACCACAATCATCGTTAATGATCAAACTACAGGGACATCACACCACAGACGTCTGGGAGACATTGTCAGTGTTTCCAATATTTAATCTATGAATTTAATTTTAATTTTCTGCGAATAAATCATTATTAGCTACAGTGTTTTTTAATTTTTGTGTTTTTTCAGTTAAGCCTTATTTCACGAAGGCCCCAAAGGATATAACAGCCGTTGCTGAATCCACTGTCGAGCTGAAGTGCGAGGTGAGCGGAGACCCGCCCCCCAAGGTCCAGTGGAAAAGGGAAGAGGGTAAAATCCCTCCTGGAAGGTCGGAGGTCACGGAAGAACTCAGTTTGAAGATTGAGAGGGTGCATCCGGACGATGAGGGTGCATATTTCTGCGAAGCGGACAATCCAGTTGGCAAGGCATCCGCCAAGGCGATCCTCACCGTCCACTGTAAAGTAAAAACAAAATTTTAATTCGAACTTTTTTGTATTGTTTAATTTATTTCAGCCGCACCCGTGTTCCTCGTCAAGCCCGAAGACGAAGCCGTCCCTTTGGGCGGTGTCGCCAAATTCGAATGCGTCGCCCGAGGAAGCCCACCGCCTTCGATTTACTGGCTGCGCGAAGGGGATCCCAACCTCATGTTCCCGAGGGATGAATACGGCCGATACTGGGTCAGCCCTAAGGGCCAGCTTAACGTGAAAGGTGTCGCCAGGGAGGATGCAGGACTTTACTTATGTACGGCTTTGAGCGTGGCTGGCTCGACGACTGCAAGGGCATACCTTCAGGTAATGTCGCTAATGGACGAACCTTGTTTTCCTCTGAATTATTACGCCAGTGGCAAAATTCAGCACGGAACATTATCAATTCCGCCTCCTGTGGTTGAAAATTTCAGAAGCAGACGCATTAAAGCATTAACTACGTTCTCATTAAAGTGATAAATTAAACTACTAATTGTTTTAAAAGTTATTAACGTCTGTCTGTCTGTCTGTGTCTCTTTCCTTGTCTCTCACTCTCTCTCCCTTTCTATAAATCTCTATTATCTATTTATCTATCTACTTAACTATCTATCTACATATTATTCTGCTAAAAAATGGATTTGAAATTTTGATATATTTTTTTTATTTTCTGTCTTTTGGCCATAAATAAAATGTTTATTTTTATTTCAAGTACTGACTATAAGAGTTGGTTAATGTGATTTAAAATCCTCGTAAAAATTAATTTAAAAAAAAAAAGAATTATTGTTTATGTTTATATCGACCTACAATTAAGTAGAAGCGAAGCGGACCGAGGTCAACTTAATTCGCTTCAACTTAATTAAAACAAGAACTTTGGCACGTAAATGAGACTTGTCCTTAAGCAGTATGGTTTCCAGCGTAGAGAGACGATGCTGAATCCTTTTGTCAAAAACATAACTTAGTATGCTCAAGAGATTAATAAGCATATAGCTAGCCTGGTTTTGTGCAGGATTCTTCTGTTTTTAAATAAATACTTTTTTTTTCCTTTTCCAGCGAAATAGCCCAAGAAGAACTTGATATTATATTAGTAGACTAAGAACCGAAGGCTTTTGGAAGGTTCTTCAGCATTACGATATCGGATAATCCGTCAAATTCTGGGGTATATTCTTATTTTGTCTAACGATGAAATGAGTTTCCGAAATTGTACATTTTCCGAAATTGTATTTGGTGCTCTCCAACAAAATTTTAGAAGCCAGTCTGTTGAGATTCTAACTTAACTGAAATTTGTGTGGTGAACGGATTCAAATTATTTACTTATTATTCAGAAATCGTGAGATGCGGTCTGGTGTGATGTAGGTTTCAGAAAAAAAATTTCTTTATCGTGCCAACGTTTCGATCTTTATTGAGATCATCTTCAGGGTCTGGGATTTACAAACATTGTGTACATTTAACAAATACATGTAGAATGAGGAAAAAAGTGAATTTATACAATGCAAAAAAAAAAATTTTTTGTATTCAATCAAAGTATTTCTACTCACTCAAAGTGTTTGTTTTCTGTGTAATTGTGCCATTCTTGCGTGTCGTGCCAGTGAGATTTTGCTATTTTGTGTTTATATACGTTGGATTTTGAAGGGGTGGGGAAGGAAGTCGGTATAGAAAAGACATTTTTGTATAAGGCGTCGGCTTCTTTGAGGTGAAAAGAGCCGACGAAGGGAATGTGTTCATATTGTATCTTTACGTTTTATCACATGCATAATTTGATTGACTGACATGGTGTTCGTTATTAGGTGACATCGGTGAATGACAAACCTCCTCCAATAATCGAAATCGGGCCGACAAACCAAACTTTGCCTTTGCAGTCGTTTGCTACGTTGCCATGTCAAGTTCTTGCCAACCCACCGGCGAAAGTGGTCTGGTACAAAGACGGGGCTGAACTGGAAGACGGGGATCGCGTCACAATTTTACCCTCAGGGACTATAAGAATAGATGGTAAGTTAAAAATAGAAAATCATTTGGAACAATTTTATATTCAAATTTATGACAGGAATTACTCTTTTCAAATCTTCCTTTGTATTAATGAAATTGTATTTTCTTAGAATTAGACATATCTGATACTGGAGAGTATACTTGCACTGGATCATCCGAGTCGGGTGTGAGCCGGTGGTCGAGTTATCTCACAGTTGAACGATCTCCCGGTGCAGATCTTCACAGAAGCCCAGATCCAAGCACATTCCCAAGAGCACCGTCGACACCCAGGGTTGTGAACGCATCCCAAAATTCACTCACAGTCGCCTGGGACCCTCCCTCCGGTACGTCTACCCTAATCGGCTACACTTTGGAGTATTTCAGCCCAGAACTACAAACCGGATGGGTCATGGCTGCCCATCGCATAATCAGCCATACATATACGGTATGTTATATTTACTACATGTGCTGACAGTTTGATAAGTGATTTTTGTTTAGCTATCGGATTTGAAACCTGACACGGGATATATGTTCATCGTGAGAGCTGAAAACAGCCAGGGGTTGTCGATACCAAGTGGAATTTCTGAACCTGCTAGGACCTTGCGAGAAGGAGCTGAAGCTATGGCCCCTCATCAACTGGATGAAGCTAGAAGCCGCTTGGCCAACAGAATCGTAGTTTTTAAAGAACTCACTGCACTCTCTTCTACTTCCGTGAACACAAAATGGGAGGTACTTAAAAAAATTTATCAGCAGTTTCATCAAAAATGACCCTTTAGCTTAATCATGCTTGGTCATACTGATCTGGCTAATTTTGTTGGTTTTGTCTGACAAAATCAATCAAATACACAATCCATGAAGCTTCAAAATTAACAGCTTAGCCACAAGCTCTAGTTCATAACTTATTAAATTCACTAGTTTTCGTGGTCCGCTTGACCAATTAATATATTTCATTAATTAAGGTATTTTTTAGTTGAGATAAAAAAGTCAGTGTGAGCGGGATTCGAAACCACGATCTTCGGCAAGAGTAGCGGCGTATCTAGCCGAAAATCGTGGGTTCGAATCCCGCTCACGACACTGATTTTTTATCTCAACTAAAAAAAAACCTTAATTAATTGAAATCTATTTCATAACATTTTTAACAGTGATAATATCTTCTGGTTCTCAGGTACTTAGTGACGACTACTATGAAGGTGTTTATATTAGATTCAGAGAAAAAACGTCTGTCTTTCATAAATTCCAAATGGTGACAGTGCCTAAGACTGAAAACAGCGAGCACATCGTGACCAATCTTAAGAAGTTCACGAGCTACGAGTTTTTCCTAAGCCCTTACTTCAAATCTGTCGAGGGCTACCCAACTATTTCAAAAATAGTCAAAACACTAGAAGACAGTATGTTTATATAGTAAAAATTTTTATGGTTGATATTGTTTCATATGTAAATTTTTTTCAGTTCCAACTGAGCCACCACAAAACGTTCAGATAGAAATTGTCAACACTACTGCTGCATATGTTCGTTGGGCTCAGCCACCGACAGAGCACCATAACGGGATCCTTCAAGGATACAAGATTCAAGTGAAGGGAAATAGTACAAAAATACTTGCAGAGATGACCTTAAACATTGGGACGACTAACATCCTACTTAATAATTTGACATCAAAGGGGGCTTATTCAGTACGAGTAGCTACATTTACAGCAATAGGACTTGGCCCATGGTCTGAGCACATCACCCTCTTTCCTGGTCATGCGAGAGGCTTAAGAGCACCCAGGGGTGGAGAGACATGGCTAGTTCTTCTTGTCGTTGTGATGGCACTTTTACTTGGGTTAGCCTGTTCTTCTGTACTATATTTAAGAAGAAGAAACAACAACAAACAACTAGGTCATCTATCCGGTAATTATTAGCTTTCTAACCGTTCTTAATGATATTAATTTTTAAAATTAGTTCCTGTAGTGAACACGAACAATCTATCTTTGATGAGAACGATACCAAAAGACGGCGGTGTCTGGCTGGATCGCGACTGGCAGAGTGAAGGCAAGTCTGACAGGGACCAAGACACGACTGAAGCAGACCAGGAATGTGCCGATTATGCTGAAGTCGACACCAAGAATTTAGCTACGTATTATGCTACGGGCAATGCAAACAAAGAACAGCCTACACCTTATGCCACGACGACTTTACTTGCTAGACCTCAGAATTGCCCTTTGAGGCACAGCCCTGAAATAAACAATGTGTGTTGTTCAAATAGTTTTCGTTTATTTTATAATTATACTACATTTTATTTTATTTTTAGATCCATGGTCAAATGCATGAGTCAAAAAGTACGCCATCAGTTGAATATAATACAAATAATACTCAACAAAATATATATTCCAGTAAGTAAATATATAATTGTTGGCCATAAAATAAAAACATATATTTCAATTATTACATTTAAACAATTCAAATATTATTGTCGGTGGTTTTGCTCCATTGGCTTACTCGTGCTCAGTAACCGGAGCCAATGCTGAGGTTATGCCATGGGCAAGATTTGCAGCCCAGTAATGCTCAGTCATATGCCCAGAAAATTTCAAGAAACATTTACTCATTTCTTGGTGAAACAACCGTTGATGTGTAAATAAAATTTCAGAAGAACGTCCTGTTCTCTGCTGTAGACCGTGATGCGAACGATCAGACAAATATGATTTGAACCAATCTGGTATACTTCTCGGAACCAATGCCGAGGTTATGCTATGGGCAAGATTTGCAGCCCAGTATGTTCAGTCACATGCCTAGAAAATTTCAAGAAACATTTACTCATTTCTTGGTGCAACAACCGTTGATGCGCAAATAAAATATCAGAAGAACGTCCTGTTCTCTGCTATAGACCGTGATGCGAACGATCAGACAAATATGATTTGAACCAATCATGCATATTTCTCGGAACCAATGCCGAGGTTATGCTATGAGCAAGATTTGCAGCCCAGTATGTTCAGTTACATGCCTAGAATATTTCAAGAAACATTTACTCATTTCTTGGTGCAACAACAGTTGAAGTGCAAATAAAATTTCAGAAGAACGTCCTGTTCTCTGCTGTAGATCGTGATGCGAACGATCAGACAAATATGATTTGAACCAATCATGCATATTTCTCGGAGCCAATGCCGAGGTTATGGTATGGGAAAGATTTTCAGCCCAGTATGCTCAGTCACATGCCCAGAATATTTCAAGAAACTTTTACTCACTTCTTTGAGCAACAACCGTTGATGCGCAAATAAAATTTCAGAAGAACATCCTGTTCTCTGCTGTAGACCGTGATGCAAATGATCAGACAAATATGATTTGAACCAATCTGGTATACTTCTCGGAACCAATGCCGAGGTTATGCTATGGGCAAGATTTTCAGCCCAGTATGCTCAGTCACATGCCCAGAATATTTCAAGAAACTTTTACTAACTTCTTTGAGCAACAACAGTTGATGTGCAAATAAAATTTCAGAAGAAGGTCCTGTTTTCTGCTGTAGATCGTGATGCGAACGATCAGACAAATATGATTTGAACCAATCATGCATATTTCTCGGAGCCAATGCCAAGGTTATGGTATGGGCAAGATTTTCAGCCCGGTATGCTCAGTCACATGCCCAGAATATTTCAAGAAACATTTACTCATTTCTTGGTGCAACAACCGTTGATGCGCAAATAAAATTTCAGAAGAACGTCCTGTTCTCTGCTGTAGACCGTGATGCGAACGATCAGACAAATATGATTTGAACCAATCTGGTATACTTCTCGGAACCAATGCCGAGGTTATGCTATGGGCAAGATTTGCAGCCCAGTATGCTCAGTCACATGCACAGCAATTTTCAAGAAATATTTACTCATTTCTTGGTGCAACAACCGTTGTAAAATGAATAAAAGGAAAATAAATCAAATTCAGCTGTTGGGTAACTCACCTCATCCTCCGGGTCGAAGCTGTAGTCTTCGGGCAAAGTTACAGGGGGCAGTAAAAAGGATTCAATAGTTAGTCAGGAATCGGACGATGGATTCCCTTTACTTTTTAACTTTCTATCCTTGAACCCGTCCCCATCTCTTTGTGAGGGAATCCACCAATGGGTCCTTTGCTCGAACAATAACTTCACATGACTTAAATATATAACAAATACGATTGGAACGACGGTTGAAATAAGTGTGTTATGATATTTTTAGGGATCCCATTCACACGAAGCAAACTTGTTTCACTCACAAGTGTAAAATAAAAATTCAAAAAATATCTGTGCCACAAACTCAAACAAATCATTCAAAAATACAACAGATAAAGTAATTTGTAAACCATTAGAATTCCAAGCACACCGAAGCATAAATACAACAATAATAAAAAAACGGCAGTTTGTTATCTCTAGGATTTGTCACCAGTATGTTTTTTTAAATTTTTTTAGATGGAAACCATTTTAGAATAAGGAGCCAACAGCATATCTACAATGATAAAAATATGGAGGATCCTAGTTGGGGTGAATACATGCACCCGAGTTCAGATGTCTCAGACCACCGTATATCGCCAAGAGTGAATTGCCAAGTAAGCGTCCTTAAAAGACCAATCATATTAGAAAAAAAAAATTTTGTTTTGTTTAGAGTCCGAAGGGTGTTCGTAGGAGTAATATGTCACGAGAAAGCCTCTATGAACTTCCTCGGGGTCCACCAAGGAGCGAAAGCACCTACAGCTACACACCGACATGGCACAACAACATCCCTCACCACACAGCGTCGCAACATTCTATCCAAGTATGCCTGTAAACATTGAACCACGGTGAAATCTGATTTATATAATTATAGGTCGGTGAGAGAAATCATAGAAGGGAATCATCAGGTGAGAGGTCGACAAGCACAAGAACATCAAAAGGCAGCTATGGACCAAGCTCTAAATCTCTCAGACATGGGCAGAGAAGCGATTCCAGGAATGAACGTCCTGATGAAAACACTTCACTTTTATATGAGCAACAAATTTCCAAGTAATGAATAAACATTAAAAACTGTAAACATAGAATAAATTAATTTGTTATATAGGCTGAACCGTGACAACTACAGGCCGAGACATGAATACAGGGATAATTGCGCCATACTTGATATTATTCAGCCAAACCATCATAGCCCAATAAATAGACATTTAGGTAAACACATGTTTTGTGTGTTTATTTGTAGAAGATAATTTTTTTTTTAAATAGCAAATCAACAACGGACACAAGAATGCGGAGGAGGAGACTACAGCGACTGTTCAGTTAGAGAATGCTGTGACGAGGACTGCAGCAGTAGCTACACTAGCGACATATGCTGTTCTTGCAGCGAATCATCTTGCCTGTACGAATCCTGCTCACAGCCCCACCACCGACCATGAGAAATACTTAATCAGCGTTTTGTATGAAGCGCTGATTCTGATGTGGTAATATTCTAACTGTAAATTTTTTGTTGCCTCTTCTTAATTGTTTTTCTTTTATAGGAAAAAAGTGATTTCAGTAATATGAAGAAATATCACAATTTACATGCTTCAAAGGATGACTTTCGATTTTAACATTTTTCAGGATGACTGAGTCTTCCTTATTAAATTAATACTAAAAACAAAAAAACAGAAAAAAGATTAAAGTTTTATTGAAAATAATGCAACAGAAACTTGAACAGTCAAAGAATGCTTTTTCAACATAATTAGCATGTATAAAAAGACAAATTTAATATTAAGGGCTTAAAAATACAAAACGTCTAGTTACATATACAATTAATTATACATATACAAATAAACTTTAATCACTTAAGGCAATAATTACATTTTAAGTAACGACTGCCTGTCTTAATTAAGCAATTTTGTTTATTATATTGTTAACCTTCGAAGGGTCGCGCCTCCGTTAAAATACAAGTGGTGGCGCAGCCCTTTTTTTTTTTTTTTTAATATTTCAGTAGGGTTATTGTTAACAAAATTGATGTTTTATTATTGTAGTTGATTCCATTTCTGTAGATTATTATGTATATTTTTTCTCCTCTTAAAAAGAGTTTCTTTAAAGTAGTGATAGTCCAAGTCATTAAATTTTTAGTTGTTTAATTAAGTTGTAATAAAAATAACTCCATAAAAATATTATCTGCTTTTTCGTTTAAAGAATTATTGTTCAACGTAGTTATATATAATTCAATTAATTAAGGTTTTTAGTTCAGATAAAAAAACTCAGTGTCATGAGCGGGATTCGAACCCATGACCTTTGGCTAGATACGCTGCTGCTCTACCACTTGAGCTATGGTGACTTCGATCAGCTCGCACACTAACTTCCCATCTCAACCTCACCTCTCGAATTTTCCCTCCTTTTTGCCATTTTTCAAATGTGTAACCTATTCATTTTTCGCCAAGAATCAAATAGATTACACGACATTTGAAAAATGGCGAAAAGGAGGGAAAATTCAAAAAGTTGGGTTAAGATGGGAAGTTAGTGTCTGAGCAGATCGAAGTCACGATAGCTCAAGTGGTAGAGTAGCGGCGTATCAAGCCGAAGGTCGTGGGTTCGAATCCCACTTGTGACACTGACTTTTTATCTCAACTAAAAACCTTAATTAATTGAAAGATATTAATTGGTCAAGCGGACCACGAAAACTAGTGAAGTTATATATATTTCTAAAATTTCTCTTTTATGTTTATTTGGTTCAATTTTATATGTCAGCATTATGATTAGTATGTTTTAAATGGCATGATAGTGCTGTTTTATTTTTTTATTTTTATTTTTTTTTACAATCTACCCATTTAATACTATAGATAACATTGTTTTAGTATTTCCGATCTAATTTATCTTTTATGGTAGGTTATACAAAATGTCTGATGATAACCAGAAAATGAAAAAATAGACCCAAACATAGGAGAAAAAATGTGACCTTTATAAAAACCATGTATCTCTTAGACTCCCCCTAATTAAAAGAAACTCTTTTTAGGAAAAGAAAAAAATAGTGAAAAGATACAAAATTTATAAGATACAAATGGTACAGATAAACAAATGTTTTTATTTACATAAAAATAATTCTTCCATTTCACAAAATAAACAAAACCCAATGATAAATTGAACATGACATTTATTTAAAAAAATCATAGCAAAATGAACATTATGTACAATATTTTTTGGGATTCAACAATCGTCTATTGTTAGATTCTTGTTGAAATTATGAATCTGAATTAATAAACCTTTCGTCCACCACCAGCACGACCTCTCGAAGGTTAATTTTAGAGTACAATATGAACATAAAAGTATGAAAATGTGACTTATGCATTAATCGTGCCATATTGTGTTTTGATAATTGTGTGAAAGTAGGATTTTTTTTAGAGATGGTAACCTTTTTGAGAAGTCAAACCAATATAGTTGGTTTATTTTTGTAGCCATTATAATTAATAGGATTTATGGCGTATGTTAAGTCTGAGAAATAAAATATTAAAAAACAAATATTTATATATTGAAAGAGTGTCAGGCCTAATTATCTATGTTTTTCTTTTCATTTTCATTAAAGAAAATTCAAGTATTAGAAACAAATTCATTAGAAGTTATATTATTAAATAGGATATTTTAAATTGTACAAGACATTGGATTTTGTATATAAGACTGTAGGATAAAGTGTCCTTAAAAGACCTGCAATTTGTTTAAAAAAAGCCCCCCCGATTGAACTTTTTTTTATTTATGGAGACAAGGAAGCTGTTGTATTTTTAAAGAGAAAAGAGAATTTGCAAATATACGCTAAAAAGAGTATAAAACATGAAATTGCTCATGCGTGTTTTTTCTTTTAAAGATACAAACTTCTTTGTTAAGAGAATATACTAAAAAAAAGAATTTATTGGATTCATTTAGAAAATAATGTTAAAAACTTTTCAACCGTTGGTTTAAACAAATTAAGATTAAAAAATAGTGATTGTTAAAAATGTATTCTTTAGATTTTTTAGAAATAATAGTCTCTAGCGAGAAAAAATTTAAAATATCACGTTTTTTAAACAAAAAAGAAGCCTTTTGGGGCCCTGTTGTAATAAGACAAAGCAATATATTTTTTACAATTTTCATGAACATTTGTAGTGCTGGAATTGTGTAGAGCAGAAGCCCCAGAGGATTAATTTTAAAAAAATGTGCATGAGTAAGACTTGAAAACATTAAAAATGTTTCCCTCTTAACACAAAAAAAGGTTACAAAATTGGTGCTTAGTTATGCTTCAAACTTACTCATGGACTGCATAATACATTTATATTAAGAATAGATATATTATGATAAAAATGTAATAAATTTGTAAACTTGGATTGATTTATTCTGCTCAAAGCTTACGTTTGAATTTAAATCCAAACAAATCACATGTTCCCCACTTTGAACTTCCTCCATAATATATATTATTTATTATTTAGTTTTCATATAATACTATGATACTTCAAAATAATGGCTGTGCCTCAGGTTTCTAACAATGTAAATAGGATCAAAATTAGTCAGCGATTAGTGCTTTTGTTTTTATTTTGAATTTAAATAAATGTGTGTGACTCCAGTTTGTAAAACCTGTAGCAAGTGTAACGAGTTAGTTTCTAGCGTTAAAATAAATATTTATTAATTTGTAAATAAAAGAAAATTATATTATAATTTAGCCTGAGTTTTGCAAGCTGGAGTTGAAGCGGTTTTCAATTTCTTTACAAACTTTTACCAAATGAGGTCTGAGCAAAAATATGCGTTTGTTGCAATGCTGTTTAATTTTTATGTTTGTATATATTGTATACATATTATATCATGTTGTTTGTATATACTGCCATAGGAAAGTTTTATAGACAAATATAATTTTTATTTGCCAGTGGTTTCGATTTTTCTACCATTTCTATCAATCACTAGATGAACGGTTATTAGAAACTAGTTCACAAAATCTCCATATCACTTCTAGTGAAGAAAATGTTCAAACATCTGGTAATTATGATAGTATTCTCATTTACTATTACACTAAAAATGTTGACATATTTTCACTAATTGTCAAGGTGAGAAATATTTAAAAACTTTTTTTTTAAGTAAATGGAAGTAGCCAGAAACAGTTCTGTACTAAAAAGAAACTAATTCCATTTTAAATACATTTTCAAACATAAATGAAAAATAGTAGGCTCTGCTGGTATGCAAACCCAAAACTTGTAATACAGGCCAGGAGTATTTGTCCCCAAAGTCAAATACCGAAAGCCCATGGGGAGGACAGACGTAAAGTGTGTGATACAGGAGGACTTAACGTCCAACTGCCTGGTGCGTACCGCGGATGAGGGGCCAAACAACTTTACTTTCATATTATTTTTTGTTGGATTGTCCGGAAAATACTGCAGGTTTTCTTTCCATGAACCTTCTATATAATAAACTGCAAAAAGGAGGGAAAATTCAAAAAGTGGGGTTGAGATGGGAAGTTAGTGCCCGAGTGGATCGAGGTCACGATAGCTCAGGTGGAAGAGTAGCGGCACATCGAGCCGAAGATAGTGGGTTCGAATCCCGCTCGTGACACTGTTTTTTTTTAATCTCAACTAAAAACCTTAATTAATTGAATGATATTGGTCAAGCGGACCACGGAAAATTGTGAATATATTAAACTGCTTACGTTTGATGGATTATTCTTTTGTACGAATGTCAACACTTTTTAATCCCCTTCCAAACAAAAAGTTTTATTTACCTCAGTAGCATATCGTTAATTGGGAATAATTCAGTCTTTACTAAGTTCTGAACAAGTTTTTTTCGCGTAATTCAGTTTACGAATTTAAACTCGGTCGGAACGGTGCCCAAACGGCCAGAAACCATAATGACGTCTGGGCGATGGCAATGTAAGTGAGAGCACGGTTCAGAGATGGTTTAAAAAATTTCGATAGGAAACCATTAGCCTTGAAAGCAGAGAAGGTCGTGGAAGAATTTCTTCATAAATGTTGATGTTCTGGAAGATTTGGTCAAAGGAAATCCTAGACCAACTGTTCGAATTTGCAAAGAATCTTTTCGTTAGCAGTTCGACTGTCGCTGATCACCTTATTCGCAATTGGAAAGGCGAAAAGTGGTGCATGATTTCATGAATAGGTTTCCCATATAGGAGAGCCAAAATAATTTTAGATAGCATTAAACAAGGACTTAAATTTAGTGAAAGTAAAAGAATATCTTGTTCAAGGCTGGCCAAACCCAAAAAAGCTAAACGAAGAGCTTCGTTATTATTATGTCTCAGCTAGTAAGATTGTAGAACTTAAAGTAAAGTAAGTGTAAACTTAACTTAAAGCTGTAATTTAATAACAAAGTGATAGTACCGAAAGAACTCAGGCAAAACATGCTTGAATTATTACATGGATGCCATTAATATCTTTCAATTAATTAAGCTTTTTAGTTGAGATAAAATATATCTTAATTGAAAGATATTAATTGGTCAAGCGGACCACGAAAACTAGTGAATTTAATAAGTAAAAATGAAGTGTACCTTCACTAAAGCTCTCCGTGGCCATTTCATTTGTCGCCGAGAATCAAATAGATGACACATTTGAAAAAAGGCAAAAAGGAGGGAAAATTCAAAAGGTGGGGTGTGATGGGAAGTTAGTGTCCTAGTGGATTGAGGTCACGATAGCTCAAGTGGTAGAGCAGCGGCGTATCAAGCCGAAGATCGTGGGTTCGAATCCCGCTCGTGACACTGACTTTTTTATCTTAACTAAAAACCTTAATTAATTGAAAGATATTACTTTAATTTTTCCACTCTTTTTTGGTACTTTGGTTTAACTGAAAATTTTATTTAATAAGTTCAATTATTCCCAGTCGTTTTTAGGGGGCCCTTTATTTTAAAGCACATTTGTAAGTATGCCCGGTTTGAAAAAGGGCCGCTGGATTCGAACCCGGGACCTTTTCCTTACAGCGAGCGCTTTAACCGTTGCGGCCACCGATACCCCCATGATTGTTTACATACATTTTTAGCCGAAGATGTGGAATTAACCGCGAAACGTCCAAAAAAAGATAAAAAGTAAAAGTAAATTGACGATAACCACAAGAAATAGTTGTTTCTTCCTTCTTTCAAGATCGGAATAGGTCATACCAGACCAACAACAGTTTTAAACTAAATAAAAACGGGATAAATGACTAAAAATTATGTTTTAAACTTTGGATCGTTAAATCAAAAAACAAAGAAAAAAATAAATGTCATTAATCATCTTTCAATGATTAAAACATATTCATTGAACAACCCTTAGCATTTTTCAAACCCTTTCTCACAATTACTTTTCATTTTTGTAACCTATGATCATGCACATAATTCTGACTATATGTTACATGAAACCATTCTTCTGTCTTGGAATATATGAGTATGTAAAGTTTCATGGTGTCTGTTTTTTTTTTTTTTTTTTTTTTTAATCTGTTCAGCTAATTTCCTGTAGAAGTATGTAAATATGAAAATAAAGAAATTTTGAACAATAATGTTTTATGTATGCTGTTAATTACACTTAGAAAATAGACCTGCAAGAAGAAATAGGGGTCATGGTGTAGTTTTAAAACTTTATTAGCAGTTTATGGTTTTTAGGGTCCTGTTAACTCTTTATTGCTTTCAAATATGTTTTATCTTATTTTTAAACAAAAGAAGGGCATAAGGTTCTGCGAGTGTTGTCCATGAAACAACCCTTTGATTCGTCATCCCCTTCATTCAAGTGCTTTCTTTTCGCCTCGTCGACCACCAATCGTCTGCGCCATATCTGCGGCTAATTTGCATCGTTTTTTCTTCAGAAAATGCCCGTGGCAGCAGCCTACCTATTAGTAGTCTATGACCATTGTTTTTCATTTCACCTGGACGTTTAATCCTGGATAGAAAGGGACAACGGGGGTCAATCTGGCCCAGCTGGGGTCAGCATCACCTGGATGTAGGTCAGGGACAATGGGCATAATGATCGCATCAACGATGATTATCTATTGTTTCAAAGGGGTCATCGAAGTACCTGAACGCAAGGTCGCAAGGGACAGGGCATATGTTCAACTCCGGCCCAAAGCTCAATAGCGCAAGAAAAAAGGTCATTATGAAAAAATTTATCAATAATTCGCATCCTATTATCTCTAATATATTTTATTAAACATCGATGATTTTTTGTTGTCAAACAGGACATTTATTATAGAAATTATCAAGTTTTTGATAAAATGAGCAATTGTGTCAGGTACATAAAACATTCATTGCATTTTTATTTTCCCATAGGCTTCGTCTAAATATAAAATGAATTTATATTTTATTTATGAGTTTAAAATTTTGTAAAGTTCGTTGATACTTCATCTTCCGAAATTAATTGATACGTTAATAATTACTTATTCAGAAATCGTGAGATGCGGTCTGGTGTGATGTAGGTTTCAGAAAAACATTTTCTTTATCGTGCCAACGTTCAATCTCAACACAGCACGCAAGAATGGCAAGTTACACAGAAGACAAACACTTTGAGCCCTGAAGATGATCTCAATAAAGATCGAAACGTTGGCACGATAAAGAAAATGTTTTTCTGAAACCTACATTACACCAGACCGCATCTCACGATTTCTGAATAATTATCGATTAACGGTCACCACACATGTTAATAATTACGTTAGAAATTTCTTTTGTGTTAATTCTGTTATTAAGTTATGCAATAGAAACATGCTGGATAGTTTTTTCCTATGAAAAGTGACACAATTTCCCCTTTGGCAGCCCCTTTTTCCCATGAGCAAAGACAATGTCACCCCTGTTTTAATTATACAATCCCTAGTAGTGCTAGTTTCCCCTTTTGTCCAGAGGCGTTGCCCCCCCTCAAAGCTTTGGATAAAGTCCCCATCGCAATTTTACAATTTAAGTCCCGATAAGTTTTAATTGACGCTTCTTAGATGAGCTTCCCCTCTCGGGTTACTAGTGTTTATCGGAGGGCCCTTTTGTTCATAAACATTCGTTCCCTTTGAGACAATGGGCCCAGGGAAATAAAGAGGCGGCACAGATGGGCATGTATGTCACGCTGGAGACAAAAGGGGGCTCGCCCAGCCCTTGTTCTCACCTCGGAAGCTGCCATTCTACCATTCCCGTCGCCCAGGACCTTTCAGGCAGACTGAACGGACAATTGTCAGTAAAAAACTGAGAAAGGAACAACGATCACATAAATAAAAACCACTGCTGGCACACAATGTTGCTGCTGATGACACCGTCTTGCCCATATTCCAATGGCAGGATGCGAAATGTCTCGGCGTTCAATTGATGGTACCGGTAATGACTTCATAGTTGGCGTGCTCATAGATATTGGCCGCTTCACGGAAAGGCGGAATCGCTCAAAATTACAACCTCCTCACCGTCATCATAACAGTCGCCGGCCGCGATAGCAACAGTCGGTAGCAATAGCCATCCGTGACATCCACCGCGATGCAAAGCGGCAGGCGGCCCGCGACCTGCTCCAGCGCCTTCAATAGCCCACAGTCGAAAGCGCAATGTGACTGATGACTACACCTAGCATAGATCCTCCCTCTTCACAGTAGGCCGATAGCTATACCGGCCACGCCAATAAACACCGTCAACCAGGTAAGTTTCGCCGGCGAAAAGTTTGGGAATTGAAAAGGATGGGATGGTTACGGACTGTGAGTCTATATAAGTTAATATTTACATTTCCAAATGAAAGAAATATTAGAGAACAGGTTAATTAATCTTTTCATGTAAGGGTTTGATTGAAATGGAAAAGTCAGTGTCACGAGCGGGATTCGAACCCACGACCTTCGAATCTCGCTCGTAACACTAACTTTTTCATTTCGACCAAAACCTTACATAAAAAGATTAATTAATGGAAAGAAGTAATTTGGCCAATAAACCACAAAATATAATGAAGTTAACAGATTAATTGAACTATTAACAAATAAATTACTAATATAATAAGTGAACAAAAAGACTTTTTCAATAAATACATGGATTACAAATCGTCAATATAAACCTAAAAATAAAAGTTTTAGTAGGTAAATAGTAATATCACCAAAACCAAAAGAAGGTAAATTTAAGACAGTGAATTTTTACCACCAATCATAGCTTAATAAGAGGATAATTTTTAAGACTATTCTCGAAATTGTTTATATTTTTACATAGGTTTTTGTGTGTAGGTATTCTATAAAATGTTATCGTACCTTTTATCGAGAATGACCTATTAAAAGTTTTGGTTTTGTGCTTAATTATTCAGAAATCGTGAGATGCGGTCTGGTGTGACGTAGGATTCAGAAAAACATTTTCTTTATCGTGCCAACGTTTCGATCTTTATTGAGATAATCTTCAGGGCCTGGGATTTACAAACATTGTTTAAATTTAACAAATACATGTAGGATGTGGAAAAAAGTGAATTTGTGAATGAACAATGCAAATATATATATTTTTTCTTTTACCCTTTCCACCACCCCGCCGTACCTGAGGAAGACCCCATACCGGTGGACAAACGCTTTAGCTTAATCGAATTTGTATATCTAAGGGATTTTAAATAAGTAGGATAAAAATACCTCCCAACGATCTTTCCTTCAGGCTGGTCGGTTTTTGAAAGGACCATATTTTCATTTTAGAACCTAAAACAAAAGGTCTTCCCTTGCTAGTTTCCCCTTGCACATTTACTTTTCCTTGGTTTTATTTTCTATCTATTTATATTATCTAAAATTTTCTTACTAAGAAGAGGAAAACAGCCCGGAACCCTAAACCTAAACCTATGTTTAATTATTCAATAAATAAATAAATAACGGTAATAAAACTCTAACAATAATAACAATATTTAGGACTTAATAATTAGAATAAATAGAAAAAATAGGGACTTGTTCATTTAAGCGTATTTGAGGCAAAGTCTTTTAGTGCTCCAAAAGATTTGATATCACAGACTAGCTTTTGGAGATTAGGCGGCCATTCTGCTGAGGTGATGGACTTTCGCAGACGTTCTCTTTCTGCATTGAATTTGATACAGCTGAAGAGTTTATATTCGGCGTCTTCTTCAGTGCTGCAAACAGAGCATAAAGGGCTTTCTCTTTTCTTATATTTATGAAGATAGCTTGCGAAGTTTCCGTGTCCTGATAGCATTTGGGTGGTCCAGTAGTCGGGGTGTAGCCATTTTTCTTTTTGTCTTTTTTCAACGCTTGGAAAAAATTTGGATGTTAGCCGACCTTTATTGCTATTTGTCCATCTTTCTTTGTGGTTCTTATAAGAGCTATTCGTTGGCTTTGCTCTATTATACCTTTGCTTTTGCTGGGTAGTCGTTTGGCCCATCCGGCTGCACCATAACTTACTATTGGGAGGAAGAAACTTTTATAGATTGTGGAGAGCGCTTTTGTGCTAAGTCCATATTCCACTCTCGCTATTACGCTCAATTTATTGTACACCCTTCTTGTCGTTTCCCTTATTTTAATAGCGAGGTGTACTGGGTTCAGGTTATCGCCTAATATTAATATAACTCCCAAGTACTTGACTTGATCGCTTGGCTTCACTCGTTTTCCCTCTATCCGGATGTATGGAGGGTACCCATTTTCCCTTTGAGCATTAGGGTTTGGCACTTTTCGAGGGCTACCTTTAGCTTCGCAAGCTCACACCATTTGACAATTACCTCGACAACTGCCTGCGTCTTGTCGATTATTGCTTTTCTCGTTTGCCCTTCGATTACAACCAGGTCGTCCACAAAAGCTATGAACTTGTAACCTCTTTCTGTTAGTAGTTGTAGGAGTCGAAAAGGACATTCCAGAATAGTGGGCCCAAAACTGAGCCTTGGGGGCAGCCTTTCGTTATTCCATGTTCGACGACTGTGTGCTTCGTTACTATTTCTGCTTTCCTTTGATCGAAGTAGCTTACGATGATCTGGAAGATGTTTCGTGGGCAACTCTTATTTTTTAGCTCTTTTAATCGATGGGCCCCATTATATGCTATCAAACGCTCTTTTTATGTCGAAGAAGACCCTCATTACATATTTTGTATTTCCAATTTTTTCTATTTCGTCGTAGAGTTTGCAGATTGCGTCCTCCGTCGAGTGGTTGGTTCTTTCTCGCGCCGAACTGTCTTGCGGACAACTTTCCTTCTGTTAGTGGCATGAGCCTTAAGTGAATTAGCTTTTCGAAAACTTTTCATTTATATATATATATATATATGTATATGTATATATTAAATTCAATCAAAGTGCTTAATGAGTTGCAAACGGGAGTTTGCACACCTAGTCATAATATTATAAGTTGTACGCATTATAAGTTTCATAGGTGAGACGAGAGAAAGTAAGAGAAAGAGAGAGGTTACAGAGATAGATATATAGAGAAGTAGACAAAAAGGAAATTATTATAGGGAGAAATCAGAAAGTATGTTAAGGTTCATCGAAGATGATAGAATATCAGCGAAAATACGAAACGATAACGTATAAACTGCTATTATACTAGCAGGGAGAGAGAGACGAGAGAGAAATAACGAAAGAAAGAAAACAAAAATCCACTATTTTTGGCACAAGAAACAAGTAGGAAGTCGCAGTAACTGCAATAGTCAAGACGTCACCGCCAGAAACAATCCAACTTGTCTAATAGATTTGGCGAGTATCCCGTTGTTTGAATATAAATTGAAAAACGATCTTTCTTTTATTAAAAGCTTAATTTGAAAGTGATTTTGAAATTATTTGATATCATCTACGGAAGCAAGCGTGACGATCAGAGTTGGAACAGATCCGATCAGTCCATATGGTTTAAGAGGAAGCTAGTGGGCTTCATCCCAAGACCTTTATCGATCTCATTGTCCCCATTAATAAAAACCCAAACGGAATGCTTAAAATCCGTATTTCGTTCAGATCAGAAAAGTGTGAGTCATGAAATAGATCAGCGATTTATGACGTTAAAATCGTCTAAAAATGTTAGCTTTATCTTTACATTAGCCGCAAAGGTAATGGATTATGTTAAACAAGCCGATCATAAATGCCCACGTGCCACACCTGTCCCATTGATCGGCTATCAAGCAAGGTAGAATCGTGAAAGGATCAGAAGAGTGACAAGTGCGCCTCCCCCTTTCCCCCTTTTTTTATCCTATTCATATTGATTAGGCTGTACCCTTTCCTTTCTACCGCTCGATACTTTCCTTTCTGATGTGCGAAATGCACTAGAATTCCATTAACATCCGGTGTAAAAAATATCATGTTTTAACCAGTAGTGAAATGGCCGTTTATGTTCTGTTATTATAAATTGTTGGTACAATTGGTATTTCTTGTCAAAGGGTAGGTCGATCATTTCTCAGCTCTCTTTAATAGACAGGTTGAACCAGATGATGTTTCGGTCAGAAATCCTTGATTGAAGCGCATCCTACGTATACTAAATTAGGTTGAAGTCTGGAGAAAATGAAGGCACAGGAAAAAGTCTCCAAATCAGTATCTCCAACACAATGCTTCCTCGATAAGACCGTCCTATTATCGAATATCATGGCTGTAAAAATCCCTGGTTGTTGCAAGATATTCGTGGATTTGGCTTCATTATAGCTGGGGAATAAGTGGCGAGCATCGTACTCCTAAGAAAATATCTAGTCCACAATATCACGTCACCTCTACCATAGGTTTTGGCTGAGGTAATAAATCTTAGATTTGTACGTTTATTAGCCGTCTTGTACTCTACAGAACGTCGACTGTTGTTAGCCAGACTAAATTTGGATTGCAAACATTGCGTAATATATGTGGAGTTTCAATCTTCATGGAGGTCATTAGGTGAAGAAAGGAAAAGACTAATTGTTGGGTTCATCATGCTTTCGGCAACTTATAGTGCCATCATCAGGGCTTTCCCAAGAGTACAGAAAACGATTAACATGGTAAAACTATTGTAAAAACGTCTAGGGTTTAAGGTTATGAAGCACATGGCCAGCCAGTCATAACCTTAAACCCAAGACGTTTTTACAATAGTACCATGTTAATCGTTTTCTGCACTTTTGGGAAAGCCCTGATGATGGCAATATAAGTTGCCGAAAGCTGGTGAACCCAACAATTAATCTTTTCCTTTCTTCACCTGTCTAATGACCTCCACATAAATGAATCCGCAGGTCGACCAACAAACATCATAATAAGGAGGGTTAATTCTTCTTCTTAGGACTTTTGATTGGAATCTTTGGAAGCGTTAGAGTCGGAGTGCTTGGTTGACCGCCAGAGTTCGATACCATACGTCCACATAGGTTTGAGAATCAGGGTGTATATTAAATTTTGTAATTAAGTGGAAGTTTGGATCGTCTGTCGAATAATGGTGATAACAGTAAGTTTGTAATGTCGGTTTAGTTCGTTTCGTTTTAGTCTTGTGTGCGGATTCCAAGGAAGTCGTTTTCCAGGTGAAGTCCCAAGTAATGTTCGACGGAGGTAGCGAAATCCCGTTAAAGTAAGCAGGTGGTTGTGTTATTCGTCGGAGTTAGAAGTTAATTTATTGACTCTTCCTTGCATTTATTCTCCACTTTTTGGGCCAAATGTCGGGCACTGCAAATGGTTTTGAAGAATGGGAGGACAGTATTGCTATATCGTCAGCAAAAGGGAGAGTATTGTTTCTGGAAGGATAGGAATATCAGAGTATATATCTTGTAAAGGGAGGTCCAAGAATGTTCCCTTGTGGGACGCCAGCTTGGATAGGATATATAGAGGATATCGCTAAGTCCTGACTAAATGTGAAGTAATGGTCAGACAGGTACGATTTTAGAATAAGGTATTACTGTACTGGGTTGTACGGCCTTCAGCCAAAACACTGCCAAAGGCTCGAGCAATATCAACAAAGACACCCGTACAACACTGCTCTACTCAAGAAAGAATGAAATGACGTCCACAAGTAGATGACAATGATGGTTGCGGGTTGTGAGGTGTATATTTCTGCGTTGTTTTTTCTAGTTTTTATGTTGTTTCTTTGTTAAAATATTACTTTTGTCTTTCTTTGTACTATGACTACTATCATGACAAACAGCCATTTTTCACAGACCTCCAGCCTTATTACTCTTTCGTCAGTTATGCTATGGTCGCACCACTCATCAGTGAGAGTTGGCATCCATCCTATGATAATTATTTTTAAGTCACAATGGTCAAGAACCGTGGTGATTTTTATCGAAGTCCTGTAACATCATTTTTTTCAGTCTCTGTTATGACTAATGCACTTTTATTCCTTTCGCATTCATTATTTTATTCCTTGAGGTAGGATCCAATTCAATAATAAATTGTTTTGCATTTTTATTCTTTGGTTTGATTAGGGCTTTGACTTCTAAATAATACTCGCGTGAAAAAATATCCGAATTTTGTTTAACAATAATACTTTGACTGTGGCAGTCGGGTGAAGTCAGCTGCCTCAGGAGTTCGGCGTTGTACGTCCTTTCCTCTTTATAGAGCAATAATCTGATTTTCTATTTTTTTTAAACAACCCCGTAAGATCAAGAATAACGGTTTTAATATCTTCACAGAATTCCGTTTTTAGGTTTCTACTGCTTTTCACTACTTTTTCCAACTTTTCCAAAGAGCGTTTTAGAACTATGCTTCCTCTGCTGCTATGTTCAGTCACCAGGCTTTTATGACTTACTACTACCCTTTTGGCAGGGGGTTTTTGAAGAAAATGTTGTCACACTCATCCAATACAGACAGCTCAAGCATTTCAAAAGTTGTAGCCAGTCGATCACCTGAAAAAACCTTACTTTTGTGTTTGTCCCAAATGTAAGGTCCGGACTTCTTGGCCACTCCAGGGTTTAGATAGGTGGTCTGATACTCAGATTATTGCCTTATTGTCAAGCAATATCATGAATACGTCTTAGGACATAAAAGACACTACATGATCTCGTAGGAACATCTTCACAAATCTACCATGTTTCTCAAGAATCAATTGAACTATTATGTCTCAATTGTCCGAAGTTTATTACTTGGGTTTAAGTTTATGAAGCATATGGCCAGCAAATTACATTTAACATGGTGAAAACAGTCATCTCGCTAATAAAAATCCATATGATTATGGTTTCGACAATTTTGTTCTGACTAGCAATTTCTTATAGGTAACATTTATGATCAGAGGATTTTGACTAGAATTATAGCTATTTATAAAGACTATGAACATAGGATTAAAATTAATGAATGAGAGAGAGCGACAAACACCGTCGCCTCAGGTTCGACTGTTGTTGAAACCACAATCATATGGATTTTTATTAGCAAGATGACTGTTTTCACCATGTTAAATGCAATTTGATGGCCATGTGCTTCATAACCTTAAACCAAAGACGTTTTTACAATAGTTTTACCATGTTAATAGTTTTCTGTATTCTTGGGAAAGCCCTGATGATGGCGCTATAAGTTGCCGAAAGCTTGTTGAACCCAACAATTAGTCTTCTTTTCTTCACCTGTCTAATGACCTCCATGAAGATTGAAACTCCACACGGATTATCTGCAGGTCGATCAACAAACATCATTTTTATAACATTTTGGACAGTCGTAAGTGATGTGGGACGATAATTTTAACGTAGATCCATTTTTGTGTAATGGATACTTAATTGTCGATTAATCGCTTTTTTAACCAATAAAAGATTGTACATTTCACCAATAGGAAAGGCGTTTGAAAAATGCAGGAAAACTAGCTATGAGGTGCGCATAATTTGAATTTAATCTACATAAATATTGATTATTGTAATTTTGAAGTATTTTATTATTTACGTTAGTACGAACTTTAAAAAATCAATTATTAAACATGTTGGCAATTAAGCATGATTTGTTATACAGCTATTGAATTTGATTATTGATTCAATAGTTTTAGGGGTAGCTGTATTTATAATTTTCAGACTTCCTTTGTATAAGACAACACTCTTTTAATTTTTGTATGTATAAAATTTAGATTTAGCTGTTTTAATTAATTTGGTCAATATATTTCGAAATAGTTTTTAATAGGTATTGAAAGGGATGGCCGTAAATGTTTAGGCGTTGACACGGCGCTCATCACTGTAAGGTAAAAATTCCGGGTTCGAATCCGGCGGCCATGCATTCGAACCGAATGTACTGACAAATAAGTTTTTTTTTCCGAGAGTTGAAACGTCTTCTATTTACTTTCTTGTGTATAGTCTGTTCTCCTAACAAAAATCCACATAAATAACCTATATCTAATATTCATCTAATATCTCATTTGGATGACGTTCTGCTTCAACTTCCCATAGTGGATTTTGTCAGATGATGCTGGAGGAGTACACCAAACACACGAAAAAGATCACGATCGTGTCTAGGTAACTAGACTAGTTATTCTCTGGGGTCCACTTCCTGGTCTTAGGGAAACAGTTCCTGTTTTCGAAAGTGGATTTTGAATCGTTGGGTCAGAAAAGGGACGCTGGAATACACCAAATATATACGAAAAAGATTTCGATCATGCCTAAGAGTTGTTATCCTTTGGGATCCACTTCCTGATCTTACAGCAACAGTTGCAGGGTTTGTATGTACAGGGTCGATCTAAAGTACGAGAAACCACACTTTGGAACTTTTTTGAATAGAAAGCTTGAGATTATAAAATCCATAAACCGGACCTTTACCCAAGAGAAAATCAGCTGGGTTCTTTCAATCGGCACAGTCTTCCAGCATCAATAAGATTTTTAATGATTTACAACAAATTCTTTGCTTTAAATGCACAATAGGAGAAGAAATGCTGTAATACCTGTTCTAAAAGTAGTATAGTTCAAAACTATCATTCAATGAATTAAGGTTTTTAGATTAAATAAAAAATTCAGTGTCACGAGCGGGATTTGAACCCACGACCTTCAGCTTGATACGCCATTACTCTACCACTTCAGCTATCATGATTTCGATCCACTCAGGCACTAACTTCCCATCTCAGCCCCACCTTTTGAATTTTCCTCCTTTTTGCCATTTTTCAAATGTGGTGTAATCTATTTGATTCTCGGCGACAAATGAAATGGCCACGGAGAGCTTTAGTGAAGTATACTTCATTTTAACTTGTTAAAATCAATAGTTTTCTTGGCCCGCTTGACCAATTAATATTATTCAATTAATTAAGGTTTTTAGTTGAGATAAAAAAGTCATTGTCACGAGCGGGATTCGAACCCACGACCTTCGGCTTGATACGCCGCTACTCTACCACTTGAGCTATCGTGAGATGGAAGTTAGTGCCTGAGTGGATCGAAGTCACGATGGCTCAAGTGGTAGAGTAGCAGCGTATCAAGCCGAAGGTCGTGGGTTCGAATCCCGCTCGTGACAATGACTTTTTCATCTCAACTAAAAACCTTAATTAATTGAATAATATTAATTGATCAAGCGGACCACGAAAACTAGTGACTTTAACAGTTCAAAACCACGAAAGCGTTAGAGCTTAGGAATGTCCTGCTGAAGATCTAACGTTTCTTTGTTGTTTAAGATGTTGTTTAAGAACTTGTCCCGTCAATTGGAGGATAGAAAAAATTTGCCTATTGTTGATTCCAGACCGTTCGAACTAGGATACAGTATACAAAAGGTAGTTTCATGGGAAAGAGAAGCCAGTTGTGCCCGGGAATAGACACCTAATAGGGAGGACACCCCTTTGTTTCAAACCCAACCCTACAGGGTGCCCTCTTTAATTTTTTTTTGTCTAACTGTTATTATTTTTTATAGAAGCGCAAACCAGTTGTTGAAACAATAGTGGGCCCCCTTCCATTTAGCGGCTTTTGTTTCACGCTGGTCGCACAGGACGGGATGAAGGCCAGTCCAGATTCGGAGCCCCTGCAGGTACCAGCCGGATTAGCCGAACAAGTCCAGGTTAATAGACTATTTTAAAATATTTAATAAAATTAAATTTAATATTATTTTAATTAAATTTTGACAGTTTATCGTCAATATGGTCGAAAATGTAAGCTAGACATAGTTTTACTAAACATAGATTTTCAATTTTACTGATTCTCCTTTAAACTTGTCA
Organism: Cimex lectularius; assembly: GCF_000648675.2. NCBI lineage: Eukaryota > Metazoa > Arthropoda > Insecta > Hemiptera > Cimicidae > Cimex > Cimex lectularius. The sequence continues at coordinate 1,192,370 of NW_019394230.1, read as the reverse complement.
CACATATAACAACAAATATCAACCTGACCAATACTAAATAAAAATTGCATTATTAATCCTTAATAATTTTAAAAACAAACAAATTTTATACATTTCAAATTTTTCTGCTAAAAGAAAGACTATTTTTGTCTCATAACTGAGTTTTATTTCTTGTTGGGTGTTCAGTTTTAGTGTTGGGTCTTTGGGATGATATTCCTCTAGTTTGGTAGTTACTTATTATTAGAGATTAAACAATACAAATTATTTTGATCGGTGGTAGTTCTTTCTCAAGAAAAAACTAACAACATGTAGAATTACCAAACACATGAACCAACCATACAGAGAAAAATCTCACAGTATGATTATTATTGACTATGTACCAGACGTTACATTCAACCACTAAAATTACCAATTTTAAATCCGAATTAACGTTTGTAATTTCCATTTGACTTTTTTAACTTCAAATTAAACTTTTTTATTTCAAATAAAACTTTTTTAACTTCAAATCAAGGCTTATTAATTTCAAATTAATCCTTCCTTTAAAGCATTAAATAACCTATTAAAATGGTATGAAATATAAGCATGTTAAGTAAACTTGCTTATAAAAACAATAATTAATATATTTGAGAATCTTTTAATTAATTAAGGTTGTTAGTTGAGATAAAATGTCAGTGTCACGAGCGGGATTCGAACCCACGACCTTCGGCTACTTTAGTTTTATCTCAACTATCAACCTTAATTAATTATAAGATATTAATTGGTCAAGCGGACCACGAAAACTAGGAAATATTTGAGAATGTTCAAAATATAAAATCATGGGTTCTTAGAAAATCACATGAAAATTAATTATAAATTAAATTAAATTTTATATAAACTTAATTGTAAAATTAAAGAATTCAGTTTTTAACTTGAGATAAAGTGATATAAATTAAATATAAAAACAAATAATTCTTCTGTAAAATCAGGGTTTTTAAAATAATTGATCGACAAAACAATTATTTCGTATTTAAAAACGAATTCAAATTAATAAAAGAATCAATTATTTTTAATTTTGAAATTTTTAGTTTCATTTGGAATTTGTGAGAATTTGAAAGAACTTCCTATTTCGACTTTTCGAAAAGTTTTTATCAGTACTTTTTAAGCTATTTCTAATAGTTCAAACGTTTAATATATATAAATAATACTTACAATACTCTAAATAATGGCTTCAGCTGTAATAATTTTTTTTAATTAACTGTCTTGTCTTGGTAGTCTGATATTTTATATAAGAGTCCATTTTTTATTTTTAAAATATTCTTACATTAAAGAATAATAATTTATTTCATCTTTGAAGAGCTATATTATTAAATTACACTACAAAATATTTATTCTACTTTAATTATTCCATTAAAATATAATTGTTCAGAAATCGTGAGATGCCGTCTGGTGTGATGTATATTTTAGAAAAACATTTTCTTTATCTTGCCAACGTTTCGATCTTTACTGAGATCATCTTCAGGGCCTGGGATTTACAAACATTGTTTAAATTTAACAAATACATGTAGGATGTGGAAAAAAGTGAATTTATACAAAGCAAAAAATGTTTTTTCTTTTAATATTCAATCAAAGTATTTTTACTGACTTAAAGTGTTTGTTTTCTGCGTAATACTTAAATGGAATATAAAAAATCTATTTTTTGCATTGTATATATTCACTTTTATCCACATCCTACATGTATTTTCTACATTTATACAATGTTTGTAAATCCCAGGCTCTGAAGATGATCTCAATAAAGATCGAAACGTTGGCACGATAAAGAAAATGTTTTTCTGAAACCTACATCACCCCAGACCGCATCTCACGATTTATGAATAATCATCGACTAACTGTCACTAATTACCACACATTAAAATATAAATTATTTTATAATTTAAAAAATCTTAAATATCGAAGAATTTTCCATTACAGTTTGATATTTCATACTCCATCCTAATTTTCTTAATGCTTTAAAGAAAAAGTTAATTTGAAATTTAAAAAAAACATTTTGGAGTGATAAAGATTTGGTTTTGACGGAGAAAACCTATATAATCGATCCTTTAGTTTTATAATTTTTCATTAAAAAAACAAATATATGTAATTTTTAAAGAAAATAAATCCTAGGGCATGACATAAATGTTGGCATTGGGCATCACTATGTCGTTCCGTTGTAATAGAAGACGTCGCGACGTGGTTAGTTCAAAAAGTACTTTAAATAACAAATAATGAGTTTCGCATATAAAAACATAAGTTTCAACAGTGTTTTATTTGGCAACCTGGTCCGCTAATTGTCGCTGGTGTGGTAAACAACTCACCGAGAAGATGTTCGTTACTTAACTCAAAAAAACACTGATTTAGTGTGTTCATGCACTTTTTTGTCAATATTGTAAATGATAACTCGCACCCAAATATATATTAGACTTGCTTTAATAAACATGAGTTGTGAGATAGTGAAATAATGTTAGTAATTTAAACTTTATTACCCACACTTACTGATAATCAATAAACGGTCATGACATAATTTTTATCCTTTTCTTTTCATTAGACATAATTTTAGTTTTTATTGTTTGTTGAGGTGTACGTTTATTTACCATATAGAAAAAGGAATTAGATGTAGTTAAAATGATAGCAACGTCTAAGGTATTCATAATTTAATTGTACATAAATTGGTCAATTTTCAGTTTATTCACGTACATTTGGAATGATATGAACATATACAAACTAAAACAAATAAACAATTTTACAATAATTATATAAAACTTTATTGTATGTAATATCAAGAATTTATTATATTTGGATTAATGTTAAAAAATTAGTATTGCATTCGTATACGTACAATAATAATAATAATAATTCATAATTCAAATTTTATTTGATCCTATTTAACCAAATTTACAAACAAATAATAAATCAATTTCACTAATAATAATAATTCAATTAATTAAGGTTTTTAGTTGAGATAAAAAGTCAGTGTCACGAGTGGGATTCGAACCCACGACCTTCGGCTTGGTACGCGGTACTATACCACTTGAGCTATTGTGACTTCGATCCACCCGGGCACTAACTTCCCATCTCAACCACACCTTTTTGAAGTTTCCCTCCTTTTTGCCATTTTTCAAGGTGGGGTTGAGATGGGAATTTAGTGTCCGAGTGGATCGAGGTCATGATAGCTCAAGTGGTAGAGTAGCGGCGTATCAAGCCGAAGGCCGTGGTTTCGAATCCCGCTCGTGACACTGACTTTTTTATCTTGACTAAAAACCGTAATTAATTGAATGATATTAATTGGTCAAGCGGACCACGAAAAATAGTGAATTTAATAATAATAATGTTTAGTATAAAATACACAATATTATTGTCTTTTTAGTTTTGCTTGGATTTGTAATCGTATATTTTTTTGGGTAGTGTACGTAGATTTTGGTTTGCGATTGATCATTTCGGTTTGATTTTATCAATAAGTTAGAATCGATTCATAAACACATTGAATATAAACAGTTTCACCTTAATAGTTTCCTCCCCGGTTTTCTCAAAAGTAACACAACACTGAAATAAAATTTAAACAGTATGTTTTTAGCATAAGCTCTATTTTCCAGCATAGAGATAATTACATTTGTTTTTTCTCAAAAAGTTAAAAAATGACGTTTTATTTTTACAAATGGATATTAAATTGAAAATTTATTTAAATTTTGATTCATTTTAATGGTTTTCATTTTGCAGTTATATTTGTTGATTGCAAGTTCAACAAGTTGTACTATAGTTGGAAAACGCCCTTATTGACAGTTTTTGGGTTTTCATAATTTGTCAGGCAGAATGTAAGATTTTTTTGGGATGTAATTGATACGTAAGATGGTGTACTATAAGTCAATTAAAAGAGTCAATAGTTAAATGTCTAAGACAAACGAGGCGGTTGATTTTTAGATAAGAATCCAATTAACTTTTATCGTCAAAATAATTCCTTTCGTGTTGTTGCCATGTTCGACCCTCTTGTCTCAAGAATAGGTTCTAATTAGCGCTCCATTCCCAACCGAACCCTCCCTCCGAATTGAAAAATACTTCAAAAGAGTCAACACTCGTTCTTCGGGGATGGATTTTTAATCAAAAGGGCCCACTGGGTAAATAATTAAGACACCTCACCCCGAAACGAGTGGGGGTGGAAAAAAATGGCCGTCTTATTGACACGTTCGAGGGACGCAATGAGACTTTTGTGAGCCCTTCAGAGGGATGAAAAGGGGTGAAAAATGGTGGCCTGTAATGAATTTAGCAGGCTCTGGCTAATGAAGTGGTCGATAAAGTCGGCGGTTTGCGTAGCCTTGGAAACGCTTTGATGAATTCTTGTGTAAAACTCGGATTCGGTCAAGTTTTTCAGAGGGGAATGGAGTGCCTTAAACCTCTTAGAAACCCTCTTTTACCAAAACCCAACAACCTTCATGACTCGACAAAAGAACATATCATTGTTGAAATATTTTTTGTAATAAATAGAAAATTGTTATAGCTAAAGTTAACATTGACTGTAAACATATTTTAAGAGTGGTCAATGCCTATATCAATATAAATAACCTAAATTACCATGAATTGTAAAACAACATACAAAAAATTTTACAATTAAAAAAACACAGCATACATTTTACACAACTTTTACTTGTAATTCACTAGGTGCAAATTAACAGTAGTCCATAAGTACTTACTTTCTAATAATACTAGCCTGATTTTCCGTATCCCGCAGTTCTTCACTAGTCATCTCTCTCTCTTTTTTTCTCTCTCTCTCTCTTTTCTCTATCTCTCTCTCTCTCTCTCTCTCTCTCTCTCTCTCTCTCNTCTCTCTCTCTCCAAGGCGTGTAGAAAAAAGTTAGCGATAAATAAAACTTTATTCATTAATTCTATATCTCTTCTCTTTCTCTGTTCCTTTTCTTCTCCTTTCTCACTCTCTGTTTCTTTCTTTTACTTCCCTCATTGTCTCTTCTTCGGACATCTGCAACTATTTCTAATTCCAATTTTCGTGGTCCGCTTGACCACTTAATATCTTTCAATTAATTAAGGTTTTTTTTAGTTGAGATAAAAAGTAGCCGAAGGTCGTGGGTTCGAATCCCGCTCGTGACACTGACTTTTTATCTCAACTAAAAATCCTTGATTAATTTAAACTATTTCTAATATTAATGTGTTTCACCATCCCTCCTAGGAACATCAGCATTTTGCCATCTTCAGTGGCGATGGGTCATATTTGTAAAGTCCAGCCTCCTTAAAATCGATCAAAAGTTCTTCGTGTACAATTAAGTTGTTATTCGTTTTAATATTGCTTTTAATATTTTGAATTTATGTTCGTTGTTGAATCTGTTCATGCTATGAACGATTTTTTAGACCGTTTGCGAATCTTCGCTTTGTGAGCGTACATCATAATTTAAGTTCTTTTGTTAGTTTTTTGTTGAGTTTTTGTTTTAATATAGCATCGATTATGTTTACTTTGTTCTGGTTGTATGTTAAAGTATGTATTTTTGTAATGCTTTTTAATTTTCGTTTGTTTTTGATTGATGCATATAGGATGAGACAAATGGGTTTTCTTCCAATTATTTTCTTATCTCCCAGTTTTCTCAAATCCCTTTAATGGCTCCTTTTAACTGACCTCCGACACTGAAAATGGCGAAATGCCTAAACGTGTCTGACAGATCAACCCAGTGTGGCATACCAATTGGTAACGATGATAATGATACTAAGAAGTGTGGTTTTTTTCTTTCCAAGCACTGCTATCTGGCTTATTGTACTTTCCTAGTTCCTTAGTTCCGTTCAATCGACTCGATTCTTCTCCTAAGAAGTACTAGGCCATGGACTGTTGTTGGTCCAATTTCTTTCTTTGATTTCTTTGAATCTCAGGTTATGTCTTCATCGAGCGGTTTCTTTGCTTTCCAAGATCGGCGGCAGTTTCTTCCTCATCGCATACCGTACAAATGAGATCATCATTGAATCCATGTTATGTAGATGTTTTCTGAGATGCCAATGACCATACCTAACACTCCTCTGATTTTAAACTTTTTTAACTATTGCAATGAGTTTGCGAGTCTTGGTGAGGGTAGTATTAGCAAAAGCTTATTGGGTCTAGCACATCTAGAGTTTATCAACTTCTGCTTTTATTTTAACGATTCTGTGTTTGATTTTTCCCCCAGAATAGGTTCATGTCCTACATATGCCCTTTCATTTCTTCTGGGTAGTGTGACTACTTTTCGTTACCCAAAAATTCCTTTGAATACTCATTCAGGTTGTCTTTACTCTATTTTTCTCAGGTTTTGGAATTTTAGATGCAATTAATGACTATTTTTGAAAGGACTTTTTAAAGGTTTATGTTTTAAGAGCTGCTTGCCTTTACGATCTTAAAAGGATTTTTTGTCAGTGTTACCTTTTTTAAGATTTTCTAAGACACGAGCGTTGATCTGAAGCAAAGACCGAGATTACTTCCCTAGATGTTCGTTTGCATATATTTTCGGCTGGTACAAGTAACGTTTGATCCGATCTCTTCATTCCTTTTGGATTCAACTGGTATACCATATCATTGTATCTGATATTCTTCTGATTTATTCTCATTTGTAGTCTATTGAGACTTCATAGGGTTTGTAAAGTGTATTTCCGGGACCATGTAGTCAGTCCTATTTCTAAGAATGTTTGTCTGATTGTAATAATTATTGTTCGGTGCTTGAAGTGTTTAGTTTCCATCCAGTTTGATTGTTTCTGGAAACTAAATTTAAATATTTCAAATGGAGCTAGGTTTAGAAATGTTTCCAGTGTTTGACGGGGTTGTTTTTAACGGCCTTGTGATACACAGATTTTTCAATCTTTGCATGTTGACTAATGTTTGAGATGCTTATTTTTGCTATATTTGGTCACCCCTGATTAATGACTCATAGGATAATTTGTGTCCTATTACTGCCAATGAGCCATTTTCGGCGTTAGGCTCTAATATTTGCCAAGTGTTTTTCTTTTAGTCTTTATCTTGAGGATATTTTCCTTTTTATTATGATGTACTGCAGATTAGGGTCCCACATTAATTTCTTACCGAAGATCCCTTGGTATTGAACCTAAATTTTTAAGGGCACCATTTCATTTTAGAAGAATAGGCCTTGTTCTATCTTTCTTTTCTTGATATATGCCTTATTCTTGGTAAATTAGTGTAGTTTTTGAGGGGTTTGCTTTAAGTCCCTGTTGTGAGCAAGCTCTACCATGTTTAATGCACTTTTGGTGAGTTCTTTTAATGTGAAAATAAATTTTCCCTTGACTAATAAACAATGTCATCTGCATAGACTTGGGAATGAATCCTGTTTTCAATTAATTTGCTTATCAAGACTACCGGTCTGGAAAAATGAAAATCTGACAGACAAACCCAGCAAAGAAATACAGTCTAAAATATAAAAAAAATATATATGAATGGTGGATTTGGGAGGAATATGCATATAACCCACGACTGAGAAATGTGTCTGTAATATATCACTATGATATTTTCATGTTTAGCCGTTTTCCAAGATTATGATTTTTTTATTGCTTATTCGATAGTAAAACAGTGTATAATTGTTGATCTAATGCGAAAAATAGGACCTGACAGATATGTTGAGTTTTTTAAGATAATCTAAGTTGCTTGGTTATGATTGGCTTAGACATTATTTTTTAAATCGCTCTGGTGTGATGATGCGGTCTGGTGTGATGTAGGTTTCAGAAAAAAAATTTCTTTATCGTGCCAACGTTTCGATCTTTATTGAGATCATCTTCAGGGCCTGAGATTTACAAACATTGTTTACATTTAACAAATACATTTAGGATGTGGAAAAGTGAATTCATACAATGCAAAATATATTTTTTATATTCAATCAAAGTATTTCTACTCACCCAAAGTGTTTGTCTTCTGTGTAATTGTGCCATTCGTGCGTGTCGAGTTGAGAGTGCCAGTGAGATATTGCCGTTTTATGTTTATATATGTTGGATTTTGAAGAGGTGGGGAAGGATGTCGGTATAGAAAAGACATTTTTTTATAGAAAATCTTTCAGGTGAAAAGAGCCGACGGAGGGAAACAATGTGTTGGTAATGGTTCGGCCAGATAATCCTTTCAGGATTATATAGGAAGGGATAAATAGGAAAAGGAAAGCTAAATTGTTGGACAATTAGACTTTGAAAAATATTTGATATGTGGAATGTAATGTAATGATATATATATGTTATCTATAATGGATGTGATTAATGATATTGGCGTAGCTGTGACTGAGTTTTCATGTATCTGTTCTGTAATTGATGCTGTGTTCATCTCTGTTGATATAAACCATTTCTAAGAAATTACGTTTATGTTTGTTTTGTTCTGTATGTAATATTTTTGGATTTTTGAAGTCGAAACATTTCTAAGAAATTACGTTTATGTTTGTTTTGTTCTGTATGTAATATTTTTGGATTTTTGAAGTCGAAACATTTCTAAGAAATTACGTTTATGTTTGTTTTGTTCTGTGTGTAATATTTTTGGATTGTTGAAGTCGAAATTGTGTTTTTGTTCAAAATGGTGGGTAGCGAGTGCTGTAGGATTTTGCTTGGGTTTTTTTGCCATCATAGATATGCTGCTTTACTCTCTTATCGAGATGTTGGGATGTAAGACCGATGTAAGTTGCCGGACAGTTTAAACAGTTGATCTTGTAGATTAAGTCAGATTTATTTGTTATTGGTGTGGGATCTTTAATTTTGGAATAAAGTGTTTGGATTGTTTTATAATTTTTGAAAGCTATTTTGAAGTTATCGGAGGAGAGAAATGTGTTTAATTTATGTGATAGGCCTTGAATAAATGGCATGGAAATGTATGCTGGTTTGTTCGTGTTTGATAGACTTAATGTAGTATTATTAGTAATAGAGGATGGTGTGAGAAATACTTTGATTGAATATAAAAAATATATTTTTTTGCATTGTATAAATTCACTATATATATATATATATATATATATATATATGTGTGTGTGTGTGTGTGTGTGTGTGTGTGTGTGTGTGTGTGTGTGTGTGTGTATGTACATGTACATGTGTAGGTATAATCATAAATGTATATGATTTTTTTACTACAGTTAATTTTCTTAATCAACATAACATATCCATTATATTTGGTGGTCCGATTCACCAAATAACTTCTTTCCATTAATTAATCTTTTTATGTAAGGTATTGGTTGAAAAATGGCAAAAAGGGGGGAAATTTCGAAAGGTAGCTTGAGATGGGCAGTTGGTGTCCGAATGGACCGAAGTCACGATAGCTCAAGAAGGTTGAGCAGCGCCGTATAGAGCCAAAGGTCGTAGGTTCGAATCCTGCTGGTGACACTGACTTTTTTATCTCAACCAATACCTTACATAGAAAGCTTAATTAAATGGAATAATACATATCTTTTTTTTTGTTTCATCTCTAGATGCAGGTACAAATATCGTACAAGTAAAAAAAGGATCATAAAGATAATATTTTGCCGAATATTCTTGTTGTGTATTAAGTCCCCAGTCAACAGTTAACATTGACTTCAATAATCACCGACGATTATTGATTCTACAATTTGACGTCTATTCGGTCAAAAAGGCACGGAAGGCCAAGGAAAGACACGACCGGAAAAAAAGGGGTAAGTTAATTCAATGGAACTCTACGAGATGCCCCATTGTCAAATTTAACCCCCAAGGGACAATCAATCGAGACCAGAATTTCGCTTTTAGGTCCAGGTAACAAAAAGAGCCGGACACGTGGCTGTCGGACGGACCCACGTGCCCGTCCGGTCGACGATCGACACGCGTCCTCCCTTTCACAAATGTATGCAGAAGTCCCCTTTGGTGTTTAATGTTCAATGGGCAGTTTATACATTTTCACAATAAACATTCCTTTCTCGGTCTTTCTGTCCAGTTTATATTGGGCGACAATTTGACTTTCAGGATATAACTATGACATGTGAGACATTTATACATATACACCATCTTGTATGGACATTTCCATGTCTGGAATGATTGATTTGAATGGCCACCTTCCAATAAAAGTGTTTGGCTATTATGGCCAAAAGCAGATCCTAGTTAAGTAATCAGATGGTCGCGAGGTCACCTGCACTTCACTATTCTGTGAGGATATTGAAGGAAGTGTCCAGCTGGACAGGTTGCGAAATAATACATTGCCATGAGCGAATAGTTTGGGGTGAAATTTTTTGAAGGAGAAGTTGGCCTGGGTTTGGGACGTAGGGTATTTGGGATCGGGTTGGGTATGGTTGGAATGGAGTATCAACTATTGTGCGTATGGTCATAGCCTGTAAGATGTCAGCCACGTACAAATGTGCATTACTTGCACCGCCAAACTGCACCATTCCAGTTGTTTTGCATGGTGGATAGCGTTCCTTACTAAGTCTTCGATAGACTCGCTGAAAAATTGGTCAAGTAGGAAGTAAGGAAACCGACCTAGAGATGTAACAAGAAGAGCAGGATAACTCAGAAATTTTTTTGACTTCTTCGTCATTTTGTTCGGTTCCAAACTAACGTAAAATGGCAGGAAGTAAGAAAATTTGACTCAACAACGAAGTAAACAGGAAAAGCGGACAGTCGTTCCCTTTGGTGTATGTTCAATAGGGCAGTTTGTACATTTTCACAATAAACATTCCTTTCTCGGACTTTCCGTCCAGTTTATATTGGGCGACAATTTGACTTTCAGGATATAACTATGAAATCGTGAGACATTTATACATATACACCATATTGTATGGATATTTCCATGTCTGGAATGATTGATTTGAATGGCCACCTTCCAATAAAAGTGATATAATTGGCTATTATGGCGTTAAGGTCAACAGCAGATCCTAGTTATGTAATCAGATGGTCGCGAGGTCACCTGCACTTCAGTCTTCTGTGAGGGTATTGAAGGAAGTGTCCAGCTGGAAAGGTTGCGAAATATTGCCATGGAGAATAGTTTGGGGTGAAATTTTTTGATGGAGAAGTTGGCCGAGTTTGAGACGAAGGGTGGTTGGGATCGGGTTGGGTATGATTGGAATGGAAGTTAAGTTATCGCTCGAAGAAGGCTTATTAAAAAAAGAAGAAACTTTATTGTCAAAATTGTACAATGTTTAATTTTAAACCGACCGAGTGACGGGCAGAAGGCTATCGTAAGAGTAAGGCAAGGATATTTTGGGATTAGGGTTTTTATACTAGTTTTAAGAGGTGCTCATTAAGATGATGGACGGTCGTCTGGACCCGCCAGACTTTGCTGATGAGTTGGTCTGAGTGGCGTTTGGTTATTCCATAACTTAGATTATCAACAATTGTGCGAAGGATTTTGGATTGCAGGGATTCGATTTTATTAAGATTGGGACTCTGGGCAGTCTCTTGCAGTTAAAATCGTAGGTCCAAATTAGAGGGATTAGGGTAGTGTAAAATAGTTTTTTGTCAAGTAATGTAAGTTTAGACGTTTTATCAAGTAGTCTCTATAGAATTTTAATATAAGAAGTTGAAGTTCAAATCTTACAAATTATCAGACTATTTTTACAATAAAAAGAAAAAAATCATACTATTGATTGCCAGAAAGTTTACCTTTTAATGATTCTGCATTGTCAAAAATTACATTTTTATGTATTTAAAAAAAAATTGTTTCTGATATATAACGCAAGGATGATATTTAAAATATTTAATCGTGGCCGTTTTTCAGCTTATCGGATAGAAAAAGAGATTTCAGATCGGTTCGTTAAAGGCCCTTTCACGCTTCGAGTGGTGGCCAAAAAGGGAAAACTGATTGCAATTAGCGGCCAGCTCGATTATTGTCGACGGGGTAGGAAAATGAATATTTAAAAGGGCGAAAAACGTTCGAAATGACAGCCCTCCGAGAGATTTTTTCTCTCCTCGATAAGGGTGCAGGAAATTATTAAGACGATGAAATCACGGCTTGCCAGGATTGGATTGCCCACTCCCCCAGACAACTCGGAGCATTCCCTCTATTTTAGGACTTGTAATTAAGTCTGAAATATGAGTTGGAGGGTTTTATTGAATCGTTTTTACTGAGAGTTGAAATATTTTGAATTTCTATTTAAAATGCCTTTTCGTCCTCTCCTTAACAGATCCTCTTGGTATTCTTGGTACAAACAGTATACATACACTAATATTTTGTGATATCGCCGTATGGTTTATGAGGTTATGAACCTGCAATTTGATACTTACCTTCAGGGAATAGACATGCCAGAATGATCGATAATAATCAGATCTTGATAATTGTTTGCTGGTAATCGATGCATCGAACATACTATTTACTGTTTTTCTAGTTGGGCTCCAAGGTAATCAGAAATACGACCGTGTCAAATAACTTAACTTTTACTGGAAAACAAATGTCATTTTTATTTTTTTTTAAACTGTCGGTGATTATCTATAAAATACTTGGTTAAGGACAAATTTGGTGTAAGGCGAGTTTCAAAATATTAATTTTTAATTAACTTCTTATTTTTTATGCGAAATATGGTTGGGTAGAAAAATTACTGCCACGAGCAGGGCTCACCCCAACTCCGGATATCAACTAAAACGTTTAGTATATATATACTAAATATTAATGATGATTAACCACCTCAATGGATTCTTGATGCAGGTCTGCCTCATTCCTAATGATTATCAACCAATAATTTTCTAATTGGTTGACCATTCCTTGCGGTGTAGGAAAATTAGGGGCTACAACTACTAGGTCATCCATATGTGCAAGCAATTTAACTTATTCTTTAATTTTAGAGGTATAGGAGTGCAATTTTTATTTAAAGTTTACTCAAGTTTTCCATTATTTTGTAATCTTCAGTTTTTCATAATAGTGTCAAGAAAAGTGAAAGAACTAACAAAAACTCAAAACATTTTCATATAATTTTTTATTAAAAATCATTAGCTTAAAATTTTTGTATATCCTTTTAGGTCCGTTTTGAACGGAAGTAGATGAGAAACTAGTAAAAAAAAACAAATCTGAGTTATCCATCGATTTTGCTCTTATATCTCGTAGATATCTCGGTCGGTTTTCTTACTTCCAACGTTTTTACGTCCGTTTTGAACCGAACTAGATGAGAAACTAGTCAAAAAAATTTGCTCATTTATTGTACGCTTTTCCTCTTATATCTCGTAGATAGCTCGGTCGGTTTTCTTACTTCCAAGGTTTTGACGCCAGTTTTGAAACGAACTAGATGAAAAAGTAGTAAAAAAGATTTCCTAAGTTACTCTTCTCTTTTCCTCTTCTATCTCGGGAAAGTTGTCTAAAAATCTCAATTATCCTCTGCTTTTTTTCTTACATCTCGCAGAAAAATTGAACGAGCCGTCCACGGGACATAAGAGGAAATGCGATGGATAAGTCAGAAATTTTTTTTTACTAGTTTCCCAATCTAGTTCGGTTCACAACGGATGTAAAAACGTTGGAAGTAAGAAAACCGACCGAGTCGTCCACGGGACATAAGAGGAAATGCGATGGATAAGTCAGAATTTTTTTGACTAGTTTCCCAATCTAGTTCGGTTCACAACGGATGTAAAAACGTTGGAAGTAAGAAAATCCAACAAGCCGTCTTCGGGATATAAGAGAAAATGCGATGGATAAGTCAGAAATTTTTTTTTACTAGTTTCCCATCTAGTTCGGTTCAAAACGGACGTAAAAACGTTGTAAGTAAGAAAATCGACCGAGCCGTCCACGAGATATGAGAGGAAAAGCGGAGGATTACTAAAAAAATTTTTTTTTACGTTTCCCATTTAGTTTGCTTCTAACCTAAAGAAAGCTATCACACTAGTCTAAAAAACGAACAAAAGACTTAAAATACAGTAAACATTATGCGAATTTGGTGCCCGAGTGGATCGAAGTCACGATAGCTCAAGTGGTAGAGTAGCGGCGTATTTAGCCGAAGGTCGTGTGTTCGAATCCCGCTCGTGACACTGATTTTTTTATTTCAACTAAAAACCTTAATCAGTTGAATTATATTAATAATATAATGAATTATAATTATATATTACTTGGTCAAGCGGACCACGAAAACTAGTGAATTGAATGGAGATTAAGGTTGTAAAGGTTGTAACTTTCAACTTTAACTATTAATTTAAGTTTGTTACATGTAAATGGTCCAGCTTCTCGTCTATAATTAGCGGATCGCGATATAAGGTCTTTTCAGATGAACATGATTTTATAGATTCATAAAATGCTAATGTAAACTTTCAGCACATTTTATAACACCCTGCTGTTTTTTATCTTATACGCTGGTTTGGAATTGTTAGCTTTTAAATACGTTTCTCTATCTCATGTGAAACATATTAGTTTTCCTAAGTATTTTTAAGCGGTCATACGATTCGTGATGAACCAAGATTCACCCCCTCCCCCAAAGAAAAGTATGCCTGGTAATTGATTTGAAGTACTTTCAACTACGATTTTTTTCAATTATTATTGTTTAATAAATTCGTTATTCCCTACAGCTTGGAAAATCTATATCATAATACTTATTTGTAAAACGTCCTCCCAGAATACCTCTCAACATTTCAGACCTATTTTTAAGTTCAATTAATTAAGGTTTTTAGTTGAGATAAAAAAGTCAGTGTCACGAGCGGGATTAGAACCCATGACCTTCGGCTTATACGCCGCTACTCTACCACTTGAGCTATGGTGACTTCGATCCACTCAGGCACTAACTTCCTATCTCAACCCCGCCTTTTGAATTTTCCCTCCTTTTTGCCTATTTTTAAGCTTTTTTGTCTTCAAAATATCATTCATGACCTTTGTAAATCAAAATAGCCTTTTCAACACTCGCCAACTTCGATTTCGGAATAGCTTCACCTCATCAGAAAAAATGGTTATAATCACCTTTCTGTTTTGTCCTGCTATATCTCGATAGCAGACTGACGAGGAATCCCCACACAAGACTTAAAAAACAGCAACTTAGTACAAGACTTGGTCTACTGCGAAGACTTCTAAGACCGAAATCGACTGACAATTAAAACAACGATAACACTGTACAAGACTTTACTAAGACCAATATGGACAAACGGAGTGGAACTGATTGACTGGAAGGCCAGTCAATCGAAAGTTTTTAGACAAATTGTCAAAGCACCTTATGTCACTAACCTCACTATCCACAAAAACCTCAACATTCCTTTTGTCAACAAAATCCGGTCCAGATTCCAAACCTTCCACACCAACCTTTCGAACCACCCTAACCATACTGCTCGAGCCCTATCCACTCATTCCCATCTTGACAACCCACCAGGTCGTCTCAACCGACGATGGCCTCGAGACCTCCTTGACCCCTAATCATACACATTGAGTGCCAGCAATGGCTGGCTCCTCAAAGCATATCTTCTGCAGGTGCAGTGCTGGCATTAGTGCTAGTGTTGTGCTGTGTGATATATTAATCATATGTACATGTTTATATAGTATACTATCATATATAGGTAACAAATAAAAAAAAGTTTTGTCCTGCTTGACTCCTCCAAATCTTGTTACATTATTAACTGTGGTTTACTTATTGAGAAACTTCATAAATTAAGAATCTCTAGGACTGCTTTAAATATGTTAATCTCCTATCTGGCTGGTCGAGTCCAGGCGTTGGAACATTTTCTAATTCATCATTACAACCTACTCGCAGTACTATGTATAGTGTATACTATCTACTTTATTGGGTTTGACAAGGTGCCCCATTTTTGTATATTTTTATGCAAATTATCTTATGATATACTGCAATTATGAAATTGACCAAATCAATAGTGCAGTTAGATTTGTACTAACGACCTCGCCCTTTATCCATCGACGCTTCAGTTTTTTTTTATTTTGATAATTGCTTTAGATTTTGATAATTGCTCCCATGAATAATGACTTCTCCGTGAAAGTAACAACTATTAAAATTTACAACAAAGCTATAGATTCAAATTGAAAAGTTAGAAATTCATTTTCATTGTTCTCATGATAATAAAGTCTCAAAGTTAACTAAATTTTATATCAACGAAAATCAATAAAAACCACTTTCCAACCTCCCTAAAAAACTTCTTTCATCTTTGGTTTTCTCTCATTTTGATAATTGCTCCCATAAATAATGACTTCTCCGAGAAAGTAACAGGTAAACCTCAGTTTTGCATGAACTCCTGTAATAATAATAATTTGTTTTATTTTTAAGCAATATACAAATAATTTTAGTATATATAACACTATTAGGCATGAACATAAAATCCATGTGCCACGTTGACTATGAAGGAATATTAATATAATCTTCTTAAATTCACTAGTTTCGTGGTCCGCTTGGCCAATTAGCATCTTTCAATAAATTAAGGTTTTTAGTTGAAATAAAAAAGTCAGTGTCACGAGCGGGATTCGAACCAATGATATTCGGCTAGATACGCCGCTGCTCTACCAATTGAGCTATCGTGACTTCGATTCACTCTGGCACTAACTTCCCATCTCAACACACCTTTTGAATTTTCCCTGTGTTTTGCCATTTTTCAAATGTCGTGAAATCTATTTGATGCTTTATCGATTCTTTGATCGATTTGACTTTTTATCTCACCTAAAAACCTTAATTATTTGAAATATATTAATTAATTGGTCAAGCGGACACGAAACTAGTGAATTTGATAAGTTTAAATGAAGTATACTTCACTGAAGCTCTCCGCGGCCATTTTATTTGTCGCCGAGAATCAAATAGATTACACGAGATTTGAAAAATGGCAAAAAGGAGGGAAAATTCAAAAGGTGGGGTTGAGATGGGAGGTTAGTGTCCGAGTGGATCGAGGTCACGATAACTCAAGTGGTAGAGCAGCGGCGTATCAAGCCGAAGGTCGTGTGTTCGAATCCCGCTCGTGCCATTAACTTTTTTTCATCTCAACTAAAAACCATAATTAATTGAATTAATATAAGCAACTAATTTGTAATATTATAATAAACTACTGATTAAACAACAATAAACGTATTATAAATTGAAAAATAATATTAAAAAAACCGAAACATAGTACCATTCAAATCAAAAGATTTAAAATGCACATTCAAACACATATTTACACAATATACAAAATAACGGTTTAACAATTAAATTCGTGCACAAGTTTTGTTCAATATTTCCAGGCTTCTACATAGAATTTATACTACTTGTAGTACACCCTGTATAACGTATGAAGTCAGCTTTCAGATATTTTATAATTTCATAATTTTTTAATAGTAATTTTTTAAGCCATCAAACCCATGCTTTCTCTTGCATGCAAATTACACATAGAACATTTGTGTTTTTGTTCACCCTCCCTACAAACAGTGTAGCTTAAGCAAAATTCTGGGTAAACTTTTTTCAGGAAAACAAGATGATCTGAATGTATCTTAGATGTAATTTTAACACAAACAAAAATAACGTTTGTACGGTAGTTTTCTGGTAAAATTAGGTGTCTTTTAAGGCAATGAAAATTACTTTTTATTAAAAAACGTTTCAACTTGAACCACTCTACTGCAACCCCATACTTCTGCCCCACGGCTCATGATGGAACGCAACATACACATGAAACTATGCAGGCAGTGAAATGTCATTACCTGTAATGAGAAGGTAAACTAACAATCGAATGAATAACTAAATTTGCCCTGTTTACTTTTCCTTGATACCATGAACTTTTTCAATACTTTTTAAAAGGATAGTTCCTACTCACAGTAAGTTGTTTTGCAATGATCCGGATTTCGAGCCTTTTTGCTCATCATCAGGTTGAAGGACTTCTACAACCATGTCTCTCGACATGAATTGCCAAAGTGAACCGCTGATACCTCCGCCAACGCAACGTTCCAATTATCAGCTGATTTTTTTAATGACGCTCAATTTGAACGTGCGAAACGCGGAAATTATAACACAAATAAATATTAGAATAATAAATACTTAATATTACTATAAATTACTATAAAAATAATAACAATTAAAATAATTATATTAATTATTTGGATGTTTGATATTATTTATGTACATATTTAAATGGGAGGTAGATCAAAATTTGTTATATTATTAATGCATTTATCACCATCAAATTTACATTTTTTAATTTCAAATTTCTCAAACCAATCTAGCTCTCTCTCTTTGTTGAAACTATGTAACACTCTTGTATTCAAATTTGAATTGAAATTATGTTTTGTTTCTTTTACATGGTCCTTAAATTCCGAAAATTTGCTCGATTTAGGCAAGTGTTCTTTTACTCTTGTTTTTATTTCTCTACCGCTTTGTCCTATATATTTAATATCACAATCGTTACAATTGAGTTGATAAACCCCACTTTTTGCCAAGTTGTCTACTTTGTCTTTAGGTTTTGAGAGGATGCTTTTAAGTGTACACGTACTTCTAAAAGCTACGACTATGAACTTTTTCGTTCCGTACATTTACGATTTAAAGAAAAGAGAACGTATTACACATTTGCATTAAGAATTGAACTTACAATTGTGCCCACTTGTTTGTTTAACGTTTAATTTTATTAAAACACAAACCCCTTTCAACCATTACATTAAAATTAAAATCATTTTAAATATTTATAGAAATTCCATCCACCCATTTTAATATACCTAGACCCTAGACCTTAATTGCATCTTTGGAATTAGTTACCTATACATGTTATTGGCGATGATAAATATTTAAGCATTTAAATCTTATAAATAAGTATTTATGTAATATACAGTTAAACCAAAATCTTCCTTTATACATTAAAACACTTCTGGTTTAATTTGTTTAAAAATTATTTTGTTTTATAATTTAAGCACTTTGTTCATTAATTAACTTATACCACTTTTATATAATTTAACTACAAATTTAAATATGATTTTTTTTGTAAACTTATGCAATTTTAGTTCTCTAGGGATGGCGTGTAATTACTTATTGTATTTTTTATTTATTTAGGGAAACATTCCCAGAACATATTAATAAAACAATAAACAAACAAATAAATTTTATTATTTAAACGTAAATTAATCATTTGTTTCTCAGTTTAATGTAGAATAAATTAAAAACAAGAAAATATTTTACTCTATCAATTAGATATTTTTTAATTAAGTTATCATCCCCAGAAATAAATATTTTCTTAGTAAAAGGGACTACGATGGTAATAATTTCTATATAAATATGTATAACGATAGATTGTTTATAAATATTTAAAAAAAAAGAATGTATTTGTTCAATTGAAAAAGACTATGATGAAAAAACATACGTTTGTTTATAAATAGTTCTCTACATATAAATTGTCCAAATTTTATACAAAAAATGTATTTTTAGCTTAATGTTACATGAAATATAGTCGTCATATATAGCAGCATCTTCTCTATGAAATGTACTAATTTCGTGAGTTTATATCACAGTACATTAAATATATTGATTTTTACATCAGTTTAACATGCACTTAAAGAGTTAAAAGGTTCCTATATATTTCTTTGTAGTACTTCTGAATTTGATTTTGTTTTGCTCATAAAATCTAAAAGTACCTAATTTAATAGCTCTGTATATTTGAACAGTCTGACTAGTTGAAAAATTGAGCATTCTGTCTGAACTAGTTGGTTCCGCTTACCAAAATTGTAAGTAACATGTCATTGTCTCTTATGACTCTGAGATCAAGAGTTTTTGATTATATAACACCAGTTTAGATCGTTGAGCACAATTCCCATAATCCACCATACATTATCTTCGATATTTCCACACAATAAATAAATATATAATAAAAAGTAAAAAGTAAAAAAAAATATTAAAGGATTATGATAAAAAGAAATAAAATTTATTTGAGTGCTTTTTAATTGAGGGACGAGAAAATACCACGTGTCGCCATTTTCTAACAGCCAGGGGTGGAAAAAAGGGACTGCGGGGGTGAATAAGCGGCCATTTTTAATAAACCGCCATGAGCTTGTCGCCATGGCGACCCACCCCCGCACCCTGGCATTTTTTGTGGCTTGATTATGGCAACGGACTTCTGAAATAAAGCCAGATTTAAGGAGGAGCTACCACAAAATTATAAAAAGTATGAAAATAAATGATATGGCTACAGAGTGTCTGACAAAAGGGGAGAAAAGCTCAGCTTTGACAGACCCGTTCAGTTGAACATAGAAAATAGAGACATTTGGCAAATAGGTGGACCCAATGTTTCAAAGGGCCATAATACAGTACACAGATGGATCAAGATGGAACAGGATTAATTATGGTTTTTAGTTGAGATAAAAAAGTCAATGTCACGAGCGGGATTCGAACCGGAAAATTCAAAAGGTGGGGTTGAGATTGGAAGTTAGTGTCCGAGCGGATCGAAGACACGATAGCTCAATTGATAGAGTAGCGGCGTATCAAGCCGAAGATCGTGGGTTCGAATCCTGCCCGTGACACTGACTTTTTTATCTCAACTAAAACCTTTAATTAATTAAAAGATATTAATTTGTCAAGCGGACCACGAAAACAAGTGAATGGAACAGGAAGTAGGTAGGGATAAAACGGCCAAACTTCGCACTAGCGAAGCCCATTGAACTACCCCCAACGATTTTCCAAGCTGAAGTTCATACAATACAACTCTGTGCATAAGAATTAAAGAGAAAGATATGAAAGGTGCACAAATATATATATATATATACAGGGTGAATTGCTACTCGTGCTACAAACTTCTCCAGTAGATTCTTCACCCTAAAATGAACAAAAAAGTTCATATTGTCCATGGTCCGATTCTCAACCATTTCAGAGTAATTTCGCTTTTTATCGATTTTGAAAGATATCACGTCCTGGCGTCGGAAAATCGTGATATCTTTTAATCTAAACATTTCTCTTAAAATCTATAAGCACCGTTGAAATCCCCGTTAATTTTTAGAGAGAATCAAAATCATAATTCCATTGAAATTTTTTAATTTAATTTAATGCCCATTTAGTATGTAATGCTTAAGAAGTTTACAAACAGCTAGAAGGTCAAGGAAGAAAGACCCAAACGTTTTGCCACCTTCATCTTCTTATTGAAAAATTAACGGGGATTTCAACGGTGCTTATAGATTTTAAGAGAAATGTTTAGATTAAAAGATATCACGATTTTCCGACGCCAGGACGTGATATCTTTCAAAATCGATAAAAAGCGAAATTACTCTGAAATGGTTGAGAATCGGACCATGGACAATATGAACTTTTTTGTTCATTTTAGGGTGAAGAATCTACTGGAGAAGTTTGTAGCACGAGTAGCAATTCACCCTGTATATATATATATACACTCAGACAGCCAGGCAAAGTGCCTAATGGCTCTGGGAGAAGAAAACCAGATTACTTTAAAGTGGGTTCCCGGATATGAAAGCCTAGAGGGAAATGAGAACGCCGACCAACTAGCCAACCCTTTCACACATAGGATCAGAACCACTATGTATATATATTACGCAGGGTGGGCGACCAAGACGCGAGGGGTTAAATTCCTGGGTAAATTCGTATCCTATCCCTAAAAGGTCCGGGACTTGGTCGGCTCACGTGCCTTGCATAAATCTCTTGGACTTGTTCCAAACCCCAAGATTTTGGACCATTTTACCTCGGGGAGTGATTTGGTGATGTCCGCTCCTTCAAAGATTTCAAATCTAGACCAAGCACACCTCTCACACTCTGCGAGGTAGTGCCTTGCTGTTTGTTCTTTTATTTCGCAAAAACGGCAATAGGGATCTGGTAGAATACCCATTATGGAGAGTTGTCCTCTCAGTGGGCAGTGGCCCGTCAGGATACCTATCAGCCTCCTAATTCCCTTCATTGAGTTAGAGAATAGCCATTTCGATTCTGCTGGATCACCTGTACAAACTCTTCCGATTGCCTGGGTTCGGGGGAAAAATTCCACTCTTTGAGTAATTGTTTCACCCCAGTTTTTAATACTCTCTTTCGCTGTAATCATAGAGTGAGGTAATACCGGTTGTGGCCCAACAAACGCAGTATTAATGCCTTCTTTGGCCAGGCTAGCAGCCTCTTCATTGCCATGGTGTCTTTTATGTGCTAGTATCCAAATAAGGGTGACCTTGTTCTCAAACCTGGAAGAGATCCTATTGATAAGGTCTACAGTTTCCTCCACCTGTCTTGAGGATGACAAATCTTTTTTTAATGGCCTTAGACTAGCCTGACTGTCAGAAAAAATTGTAATATCTTTTCCCGTAATTTTATTTTCCATAAGTGTTCTACAGCACACTAATTATTCTACTACACAAATTAATAGCCCAGATTTCCGCCTGAAAAACGGAGGTGTGCCAAGAGGGGAGGAGATGATGATTCCTAGTTTAGGTAGGTAGATTCCTGCACCATCTATCTTTGATAAGTGAACCATCTGTGTAGCAGTCAATGTTGCGATGGTCATCATCCACACTATAATTATATTCACAAGGGTTGACTACCTGAAATTACTTTTTCCCCAAAGGGGTTTTAATCTTTTTATCTCTAACGCTTAATAATTGGCCTTTAACCTTACTCAATAGAATCAAGATT
The DNA here is from genome assembly GCF_000648675.2 of Cimex lectularius. NCBI lineage: Eukaryota > Metazoa > Arthropoda > Insecta > Hemiptera > Cimicidae > Cimex > Cimex lectularius. The sequence continues at coordinate 1,169,985 of NW_019394230.1, read as the reverse complement.
TTCGAGTGACCTATGTTATTACACTTATGATTCCAGCTGCCTTCGCCAATTAATCTGTAGCAGATGATGAGTGCTCTGACCTTAACCTCAATGTGTAGAGGTGTCGTATTGGTTATGATTTCAAGTTCTAGGGTGGGTGTAGTTGAAAATGCTTCATGGGATCAGCACCACTATCTACTCCGGAGTGAATGCTTAAGTTGGAACTGGAAAAATGAATTGAGAAAGAAAAAGTCAAATACTAGAATAAACACTCAATGTATGAGGCAAGAAGTAATGTACATGTCCAAATGTAAAGCGTTGGCCCATTTACGGTAGAGCAATTTGGGTAGGACATCTCTCATAACAAAGGAGATCCACGAAGTCCAAGGAAAGTGAGTGGGCACTCTCAACACGACACCCATGAATGGCACACTTACGCAGAAAACAAACACTTTGAGCCCTGAAGATGATCTCAATAAAGATCGAAACGTTGGCACGATAAAGAAAATGTTTTTCTTAAACCTTCATCACACCAGACCGCATCTCACGATTTCTGAATAATAATTTGTTGTGTTTTTTATCTAAGGATAATAAAATTATATGTATTAAATGATATTAGATACATAAATAGTTGAAAAAACCCCAAAAAAAGAGCCTCCAGTAAAATAGATAAAAATATTATTTTAAAAACTCAATTCGAAATCATTTTAAGTCTTTTTTAAACCCTATACATGAAAACAAATAATACATATTTTTGATCGAAATTAGCCTCGGCCTGGGACAATTTTTATTTATCCGATGTGTAGTGTTCCAATTAAAATTTCATAGTTCATGTAAGTTTAACCTAATTACTTAACACCACCGTTGAAAAGCTGGAGTTTTCGCTATATTAACAAAGTTCAGATTTCATCCCAGTACTTAAGAAACAAGGATGAAATCTGCAATAACATCCGTAACATTTCATTTGTTATACGTGGTTGTTCAAAAGTCCGCTAAGTTTCTTGTATATCAGTGAATTCGTTCAAATTATAACACAATTTTTCAAGTTTTAAGGGAAAAAATCGGTGGCATTTATTTAACAGGCAAAAAATTTGAGAGAAAAATATATTATTTGATTTTTCCCGAAATATTCAGGAGTTGTAAGAGAGTAGAAAAAAACAATATCGAATTTTTTTTATTACAAACTTATCTGAACCTACGTTGTTTCGTCATTAAAATAGTTTGGACACAATTGAATTTTTTTACAGTTATTGTAGGTAGACATAACATGGGTATAGATATTTACATAGCACATATTTTTTGTTTTTGAGTGCTTCAAAAGAATACGAATCCAATCGCTTTGAAATTTTTTTCGTCTACCTAAATTGATTATCCTTTTTGTAACTTTTTACATATCTAATATCATTGAACATGATTCTGTAAATTTCAATATCTTAGATAAAACCACAAAATTTAACAATTATTTAAAAAACTAATAATAATAATAATAAATAAGCCTTTTTTTATTGGTTAGAGAGAAAAAAATTATTGATTATCTTTTAGGTTTTTCTTCTCCTTCTTTTTTCCTTCTCTTTCTTCCTCTTCTATCTCTTCTTCTACTTCATCTTCTTCTTCCGTATCATAGTCATTTATAAACCGGCCTTATTTAGAGCGGAGGCCATTCCCATTAGAAATCCAACTCCACGGGTACCAAATTGTTTGTCTGAATATGCAAATGTGTAACCTGATTTGAGTTTTAAAATTTTTACATCTTCTAGTCGTACCTCGCATATTCCCAGAAAACCTATGTCTCTTTCATTCATTGCATTTTCTGACTCTATCAGTTTATCTTAATTTCTTAATGATCTTACATTTAATGTTCAAATTTTCCAATTTTTAAATTGTTTTTGTTATTGAATTTGAGTTTGGGAGTGGGAGGATGAGGTCTCAGTTTCCCTCGGTGACCAGTCTGGGAACCTATTCTATCCTTACAATTTTTAATTATTAGCTTGTTTCCTTTTTCAGTTTCGGGTGTTTTCTTAGAAGCTATGTTGTCCATTCGTTCCTAAGTGAGTTTATGTAATGTTTGTTCACGTAGATAGGCCTTAATTGATTTTTTTTTGGTCTACTAATTTCATATCTTTTTTCTTTGTTACATTTTGCTTCGTTAGGGTTGGTGAGTTCGTTATTTCTGTTTTCCTTTTCGGGTTTTCTTTTATTACTAGCCGATCTGAGATGAAAAAAGCTATTTTTTCCTCCTCTCTGGCCTTCTTCATTTCTGGCATTTACTCCCTAATTCTCTATCTTTTGCTCAATTCCACATCCGCTGGAATGGTGTTTTTTAGGTTCTTTTTACTTTTTAGTATGATTATCCTTTTCCTTATTTGTCTCTCTTTAGCCTGTCCGAGACTTCTGACGAAATCTAATTCTTCTTCTATCAAGTTGACTTTAAGCTTCGTTCTCTCTTAGTAATTTTATGACAAGTTGTTCAGTGTCTAAATTTCTTTCATTGCATTTCTTTCACGTTGAAAATTATAATATTTTTCCTTTGATTCTGACTTTCTAATGCATCAAGCTTTTTCTCTTGCGCTGCCATATTTTTGTTATTTTCTTTGATGTTATGCTCCAGTATGTTTGCAAATTTTTCGAACTGGCTTTCCATATCTGTGCTCATATCTGCTTTGAATTTGGTTAGTATGCTATTCATTAGCTGAGAAGAGATTTTCTTCGTCCATTAAATAGTTTTCTTCTGTGATGTTAAGATACTTAGCTCTGCTTCCTATGGTCATTTAAAAAACTACGGATTGAAATCAGTGATTTCAAGTCCTAAATTTCTCTTTGTCACTGCTAATTCCTATGCTTAATAGAAGCGTAAATATTAAAGCTAATAGTAAAACATCCAAAAATAGTACAATAAAAAATGTTTGCTAGTTGTGCGGCTTGAATTTCACTTGTCCTGCAGCTCAGATGATTTTACTGCTTCATTACCACCGGTAAAGAATTTGTTAATCTGCTTTAATTTCCCAAAATACAGACTTTTCTAAATTTATGATCTTCTTTGATTTCAAAAAAAATTTCTTGAAAGGATGAGATAAAAATGTCTTTTGTTAACGAGGGATGTTTTATTGAGGGGGTCGTCTCAGAAAAGGGGTGCGAGCCAAAGAAGCGTAAAATCATCTTCAGTACATTGTTATGATTTCATCACAACAAGCGATTTCTCGTTGGCGGAAATAGATTTTCAAAAAAAAGCACATTTGAGTCAGAAATTGAATATATATTCTTCTACAGCACGAAAACAAGTTATTGTATCTAAAAATATTTATTTCTTGGTGTGTTTTTTAAAACAATTGCTTGTGAAAAAAATCTCTCCACAAAATTGCTCTATAAAATGAAAAATAATCGTTTTAATATATTGAGTGGTTTTTGAGAAAAATGTACCCAAAATGTACAATTTTTCAGAAAATTGTCCTTCTCCCTTAGGTAGAAGAGCTCTGTAATCGTGAAGCCTTCAATGAACTACTTGGGAATCTGTCAAGCATTATAAATACTTAGGCATCAAAAGTCGGTCCTTCGGGCGTTGTTTCTGAGCTGTTTTCAAAAAACCGGATTTATTTCCTCTGGTGAGAAGATTACAAGATTTTAGCTTGTAAAACTGAATGACGACATGATTCCCGCTTTTGTACTGTCAATTTTGGCCTTGAGCCGACTTGATGAGGAAAATTTCTGTCGGATTCTTCAAACGTTCAAATACTTCGAGCGTATTTACGTACTTAGACATATGAATCTACCCTTGTTAAATCAAGTAGTTCTATTATTATAGACGACAACTTAACCGAAGACCGTAAACGCTCTGAAATCCCACAAATTCAGATTCTTACAAGCTGATGATGGAGAATATCGTGTCTATCTCAAGAAGCGAAAATAATTTTAACGGTATCTCCAAACTTCCGCCCAATTGCATAAAATGGATTTACCTTACCACATCCTTTGTTTTTTCTTTCAACGAAATTCATTTTGGCAAAGTTTTTTATAAGGTTAACCTTAAATCTCGGTTGTTCATTGTGTGGTTACCACGAGGAGGAAACCTTTTACACCTAATTTTTGTATGCCAATGCAGGGGCAAGTAGTCAACATTTTCCCTTAGTTAATATTTATTTTCAAGCTTCACCGTTCTTTGGAATCACTTACTTATTTCTAATTAATTACTAAAATCCAACTAAAATTAATTGTTGGTAAGTGTGTTTTTGATACAGAATATACAAAAGATAAACTCTACAACCAACTTGAAGGAAGGCGAGTGGCTAGTTCATCAATGCAGGATGCTGGAAAACACTTGATTCGCAACTTTCAAAAAGTTGTCTGAAGCTCAAACTCTTGTACTACTAGTTTCCTCCTGAGAAAAAAAAAACAGTTTAATATAAACTAATTTTAAAAAAAGTAAAAGATCATACTGGATAGACAAAATGTTAAGAGCACCTAGAAAATTGTACGAAGGTTCAGAGGATGCAGTCTGGAATAAAAATGGCCTGACAGAGAGTTTTAACACAAACATGGGAGTGAAACAAGGCTGTGTCCTGAGTCCATTGTTGTTTGCGCTATTTTTAAATGATGTTTATGATGATTTGGAAGGAGATGTTAAGATTACGGAAAAATGTATCAGGTTACTAGCCTTTGCTTATGACATTGTTGATAAATTAACTTTGCAAAAAATGATCAACCAATTTGAAAGATGTTGTTTAAAATGGAATTTAATTGTAAACATGGATAAATCCAAAATAGTAGTTTCCAGAAATGGTGGAAGAGCTGCTAAAAATGAGAAATGGTGGTTTGGAAACAAAAAAAATGTGGTAGGAAATTACAAATATTTAGGTATAACAATGTCTTCAAAGGGGTCCTTCCAGAAACATTTTGCGGAAAAAAAGACAAAGTGAAAATTTATCTTAATGTCAAATAATAAAATATCTTTTAAATCCAAAATGGTTATAATTGAAAGTATTTGTAAAACGTCACTTTGTTATGGAGCACATGGGGGTGTGAGCAGCTGGAACGTGTAGAGCAAATGCAGAGGTATTTTTTGAAAAAAATGCTTAATCTACCATCGCATACACATAGTCATTTTTTGTATTTAGAGCTGGAATTGTTCCCGGTTTTTGATTTAATACTGGAGTTAATTTCGTTTAAAATTCTTAAAATTCCTATAAAACAGTTGGATTGGAAACACTTTATATGATGCAAATGCATGGTACTATCTAATTATGTATTCCAATAGCTAATAAGTATGTATAAAATAAAATAAAAATTGCAACTCCTCCGACGGTCACAGTACCATGGAGTAATGTCTTATGATAAGAATAAAATGTACATATTACCATATTCATTATTTTGTTAATAAAGACTTTATTATTATTATTAAGGTCATACTGGCAAGATTACGCATAGATCATACAATAACACACGGGCACTTTCTGGCCGGAAAGCAACCGCAAGGATAGAAAACGGGTCGAGTACGTTTTTTTGTAGAAAGCTTGACGTATATAAATTTTGGCATATCATCGGACATGTGTCAGGGCTATAGGGGTTTTTAAATTAATATAGTCTTTATGTATGGTAGTGTTATGTTTATCTTAATTTATGGAAATGGATGTAATTTATTAGCGCGAAAGAAAGGGGTGGTTTAACCAAGGGATATCAAATAATAAGAGGGAGTAAACGTTACCCGACTTCCAAGTTTGTATCGGGTGTTGTGTTTATGTTAATTTTTTAGAATGGATATAATTTATTAGCGTGATATGATGTGGTTGTTTCACCTGGCCCCAGAGAATATCGATTATACAAACAGGATGGTAGCATTTTAGTACATAGACGTAGTGCACATATAAAAGTATAGTCAGTAACCAGATTGAGATGCTCAAATGGCTGTATTAAAAAAAAATATTCTTGAAAGTCCAGAAAAAGAGAGAGAAAAAACGGCGAGCTGTTTGTCGGTCCAACGTACCTTATATACATATTTAAAAGTCCGAAAAACCGTCACTACCCTTTTTAATAGTTTAAATACAAAATATTTTCCGTTATAATTTTTCATTGTTTTTTTTTCTTGGGGGTGAAAATGTGTGACCAAGATGAAATTAAAATAAACCCTTTTGTAAAACTGCCTCTTTTTAAAGTAGTTTTTGTTGCCGATTAGGGTTCATTGTGATTTTGTAAAGTGGGCATTAGTATAACAAAAGGACTAGGAAGTACTAGTTCGTGATGGTTTAATCGGGCAGGGAAAGAAAAACCCCAGAAACAATCAAACCGGTCTTTCATGTAATAAAGTTAAACAAAAAACTCACACTTCCCGAATGGGAACTATTTCTTTCACACGTCGTTTCACATAAATTAATTTATTACCATTACCTCCCCTTCACAGTTTAGCCAACCGTCGGAGTTGAAACAATGTGGCCCTCTTTTATGTTAATTTGATAAACGTTTATGTTAATTTACAATGGTGTGCTTATTTAAGATTTGCTTTTTTGTTCCACGTCAAGAAGAACATGTAATATAAATGAGAAAGTAATTTTGAACCCCCCCTACATTTAAAAATGAAATAAAAATGTTTATAATTCTCTCTCTCTCTCTCTCTCTCTCTCTCTCTCTCACACACACACACACACACACACACACACACACACACACACACACACACATACACACTCTCTATTTCTCCTTCTCTCTGCATATTTATCTATCTATCTCTTTATCGATCTAACAACTATCACTATCTATATTTCTTTATCTCCCTTATACTTTCTTTCTTTTTATTTATTTTGGTCGACATTGTTATTTTATAGATATTTAGAAATATTTCGGAATTATGACCATTAATTGGTCACGCTTCGCTGTTTACTATAAACCTCTGATTTTAATGGAAATAGTATTTATTAATTAAAATTTTTGATTTTTCTCTTTTCGAACGTCTCAGCCTTAGTCCACTGGCGCGAATAATTTCATATTCAATAATCATTTTGGACGTTTTACTAAACCCCTAATGTAATACTTTCAGAAATAAGAAGATAAAAATCATCTTAGTACTAGCGAAACATATAGCAGAGTAGAAAAATATAGCAGAGATGAATTGTTCATAAATTCACTAGGTTTCGTGATCCGCTTGACCAATTAATATCTTTCAATTAATTAAGGTTTTTAGTTGAGTTAAAAAAGACAGTGTCAAAAGCGGGATTCGAACCCACGACCTTCGGCTAGATACGCCGCTACTCTACCACCTGACCTATGGTGACTTCGATCCAACTTCCCATCTCTACCCCACCTTTTGAATTTTCTTTCCTTTTTGCCATTTTTCAAATGTCGTGTAATCTATTTGATTCTCGGCGACAAATGAAATGGCCACGGAGAGCTTTAGTGAAGGTATACTTCATTTTTACTTATTAAATTCACTAGTTTTCGTGGTCCGCTTGACCAATTAATATCTTTCAATTAGATATATTTTATCTCAACTAAAAACCTTAATTAATCCACTCGGGCACTAACTTCCCATCTTAACCTCACCTTTTGAATTTTCCCTCCTTTTTGCCATTTTTCAAGAGATGGGAAGTTAGTGTCCGAGTGAATCGCAGTCGCGATAGTTCAAGTGGTAAAGTAGCGGCGTATTTAGCGGAAGGTCGTGGGTTCGAATCCCGCTTGTGACACTGACTTTTTTATCTGAACTAAAAACCTTAATTAATTGAAAAATCGTTCATAAAATTGTTTTCGGTGTGCTCCCACTCATTAATTGCCTCTTCCTTTGTCCACTCACTCTTCCACTCTCTCTCTCTCTCACTCTCTCTCTCTCTCTCGCTCTCTCTCTCTTTTTCAAATATCTCAATTAAATTGTAAAATAATCTATTCAATTTAAATTTATATCTTTATCAATCTATTTACCTCCCTATCTCCTTCTCTATCTATTGTTCTGTGTTTCTCACTCTTTTTGTTTGTTTCCGTTTTTCTATATGTTTATCTGCTCTTCTCTCACTCATTCTCTCTCGTCCATTCTCCTTCTCTCTTTTTCTTTATTTATTGTACTGTCATAGGTAGTTTTGTTTGAAGTACATGTCAAAGTTGGAATTTTTCATCAGCACCATTAGTTCACCTAGTATGTTTCAATCTTCAGTTTTATTGCCGAATTATCATTCTCACTCTTGGTAGACTATCGGTATTTTTGTTGTAAGCGTTTACTAAGTAGGTTGGCAAATAGATAAACAGATGAATGATACATAATTATGTAAATGAAAACTTGTGTGTTTAACATAGCACTATGCTTTTTCCTGCGTACATTGTTTATCAGCCGATCTATTCGGTATATTTTCTTTTCCTTCCTCCAATTGAGATTTAAACAATGACTCACGCGATCTTTAGAGTATTTTTTCATCACTCGACCGAAGTTATTAATGTATTGTGTATCTCCTCTTCCTCCCCGAGCCCGTTTTCTAAAGTACACACAAACGCTGGGCCGCCCCCTCGTCAGAGTGAATCACCAGGCATCATCCGAGGATGCAATTAGAATATAAAATACGACCGGTAAATTAAAACGCGGCGCCATTTTTGATTCTATCGGGGGAGATCAATAAGCGTAAAATGAGAGGGATGCGTCGATGTTGAGGGGGATGAGAGAAAATTGAGTCAAACTCAAATTTAACCACCCGTCTCTTCTTTGACCGTACAAGACGTAGAAAAAAAAATCATCCTTATTCTTCATTACAATTTTAAAGTCACTTATTTCATCAATGCCTTACAAAAACAAAATTGGAATTCATCAAAATAATGTCGAGTAGTTGTTATGGAACCCTCGATGAAGATCAAGTTTGTGAGATTTTCCATAGAAATGTCTGTCCAAACCATAACACTACTACTCTTCTGAGTCAAAATGTCGCTCTCCTGTTCTTCTCCAAACCTTCTCTCGGCGTTCAGAAGGCCTCATACAAAACCTTGACTCATCCGAAAACAAGATTTTAGTCCAATGTTGATCCGACAATTGATGTGATTTCTTAAAAATCAGGTCTGGAACAGTGGCAGGCTTTTTCGCACATAATACAACCTTTGAAAGTCTTCGCTTTCCAGTATGAAAACTGATATTAACATTAACTTGTTGAAGTCGTTGCCTGATCTGAACAGCGGTAGAATGTCAACTACGGAGTACATTCGAAAGAATAAAACGATCATCCCTCTGAGCTGTTACACGATGGGTGATCCACACCTTCTTGAGTAACCTGCAGTATCTTAGTAGCGATGGAAGACCCTACGGACTGTTGGTTTGGGGATGTTAAGCACCCTGACCACATTCCCTTGACTCTATCTTTCACAATGCCATGATTCTAGCCAAATCTATATCACTTAAAACCATAACTCAAACAAATTTGAAACTGAACAACGGTACAATTGAAAAAATCAAACCATCGGAACGTTAGAAAGAAGCTTTACACTTTACATTCTTCCTTGCCTTTTGCTTGTCTAACAAAAAAAACCGTTTGATAACCATCTTACCGGAAAAGGTTCTAGAGTATTCAACTAAAAGTTATATATATTTTAATTACTAATCATAAAATCCTACTTAATCGACAGGTTCAAGATCAGTGGATCTTCTCTATCAGCCTGTTATCTCCCGCAGGTGCTCTAAGGATTTAACTTCAGTCTAATCCTCTACACACCATAGCTGCACATATTCTTCTCTAACTACTCCCAGATCTTAAGATCCTACATATCCGATCAATGGAAAATATTCCAAAGCACAGATGCAGGCGATCCCAAGGAGGTTCCCGCATACTCGGTCATCCTAAAAAGGCCTCTGAGGATCTTTAATCTAGATACCTAGCCTATTCGGCCTTATCGGACGTTTTGATTCTCAAGATGAGAGCTGACGCACCTCCGCATGCGACAGGATGGTGTTACTGCCACAGCATTGGTGTAGAGGCAGCTCAACCCCGAAGGGCCAAGACAACCTCGCTCCCCGCTTTCCTAGTGGGCGGGTCTGAATTGAGCATCAGCATGCCGCGCGCAAAGGGCTACCTAAGCCGAAATACATCAGCTCGGTCTCCCGCGCACTCCCTAGATAGAGAAGGCGACTCTATCTCCCAGAGTATTGGGGCTCCTCTAGCTTCGAAACTTCCGGATCCGCTCCGGCCGCAGTTTCGTTTAAAGTGGAATTTCTAACCACCCCCTAGAGGAGTACCGCCTACGGAAAAGCCTCCTATCGAGCTCAGCCTACACCTACGTGCAAAGCATATTCGAGTAGGAGCAACCGATTCACTACCCATTCACATCCGCCACTACTCGTGCATTCGAGGGACTATCCAGCAATCATCGCGATCTCAACGCCTATATGCTGCCGTCCGATCCGCCGTATCCCGTGAGGCCGGGTGTATAACAGTGGTCATACGCAAGTTTCGTGCAGGAGTCACAGGTAGAAGACAGCCTCTTCTCTAAGTTCCCGCCAGGGGCATCGCCAAGTATCACTACGAATCCATTCCGAATGTAACAGGGGCTGGATTTTGGAACATTTCTGTTACCCCGTAGTTCATCAGGGATTCAATAGATCCCAAGGAGGTATCTTAAGACCCTTCCTCTAATCTTTATACACTGAATATTACCCTACTCTTTTTGTAACTATCCTTATCACCTATGTGTATATTCCGCCGTCTTTGCTTTCATAACGATTCCATTCATCTGGCCCAGAAACCTGCAAAACCATGTCGCATATCTAGAGTATTAGTTCGGTGGAAAATGACGATAAACGTGTAAATAGGTAGGTTAATGTCATTTACACCCATCTACTGCATAGTGTCCCCGTGCAAATGCAGTACCTTGGGCTGCACATCGTCAATCGCCATACATCAACCCCACACAACTCTCAAGAGACAAAGACGATTTAGACTTCTTGAAAGACTGCTGGGCATTCTATCAAAACTGGCTTTCCGAAATAATCATCATTGTTTGACCTATTTGCGCATACAGAATCAAATTTTAGAGTTCATTTAAACGTTTCATCCTCTTTAGAATCGAAAAATCTACGGACCATCGTCAATGCTCCTTTTTATGTGCCCAATGTAACCATTTACATCGACTTAAATATCCCATTTGAAGTAGCCAAAAACTCCCCACATCTGAGGAAAAGTTGACTTAAAATGTACATCGACAAACATGTGACGTGGAATCACATGACAAATCGTCAACTAGTTATTTCACGATACAGAGCTTTTTCACGACTTGTAGATAAAGGCTCTTACTTATATCACTCAAACAAAAGACAGCTTTAGAACAACTGAGTACTGGGCTTATAAATAGAAAGTATGGATCAGCCGAACTATATCTATGACACCTAAACTGCCGAATCGTTCCTAAAAAAATCCTTGTTGCTCCATTTTATGTGTCCAACAAAACTAAACATATCCATCCTTTCATTCAAGATTTAAACGCACCCGTTACCGCAAGTTTTATAAAACCCTCCCAACCAACCTAACTCATCCAAACTATTTTTTTTTTCAAACCCTCCTAGCTGATCTAGTGATAGTAGTAGTGACACTAGTCTTAATTAAATGCACAACTCAAATTCCCTAGTTTTCGTGGTCCGCTTGACCAATTAGGTCACGATAGCTCAAGTGGTAGAACGGCGGCGTATATAGCCGAAGACCGTGGGTTCGAATCCCGCTCGTGACACTGACTTTTTTTATCTCAACTAAAAATCTTAATTAATTGATAAATACACAACATTGTCGTACCTAGCGATGCAAATAATTGTAGTGTAAGTTAAATCGTCCGTTGTACGGACACTCAGATTGAAAAATGAATTGGGTCTGCTGAGGATGAGCCAACAAACCTGATATGTACAAAATAAAACCAAATATTCATACCACGAAGCACTTGAATATCTTTTCTCCACCTATTTTTTTTTTGCCTTATGATCTATGCATATTAGCCATGGTGACGAATTCATATATGTGTGTTCAAATGGGGGGGGGGGGTTTATCGTGAAAAAAGGGCCAGAGGCGACGGTGGGAATCGAACCCACGACCGCGGCGTGAGAGTCTCTCATGACAACCACTCGGCTACCGCGGTCCCCTATCCACCTATAATGTGAGTATTATTTTTTTAGTTGTACTGGCAAAATACCATCGCAACATGTTTTTATAGCATGCTGAACGAAGAAGCAGACAGGGCGGCCAAAGTAGCCGCTTGAAGGCCCCATCCTATACGCTCAGCGGACCTAAATCTACTAATTTCAAACTCTTTGTAAAGAGAATGGGAAAACCTCTGGGCTCGAATAAATAGAAATAACCCTGCCAAACTGTGGCAGGTTAAGAAAGAAGTCAGTCAATGGACCACGGAGAACGGTTTGAAAAGGGAAAAGGCCATACTGGCAAGACTACGCATAGGTCATACAAGAATAACGCACGCGCACCTTCTGGCCGGAAAGCGACCGCGTAGGTGCCCGTTTTGTAAGGATAGAATAACGGTCGAGCACCTCTTCAATTGTAGAAGGCTTGATGTATATAGACAATATTTTGGCATATCATCGGACCTGTGCGTAGTCTTGGGGCACGGCAGCGGGCACAAATCGCTGTTCGGGTACCTCAGGGCTATAGGGATTTTTAAATGTATACAGTTTTATGTTTGTATTGTGTCTGTGTTTGACTTTATGTTAATTTATTGTAATGAATGTAATTTATTAGCACGAAAGGAAGGGGTGATTTAACCTCGCTCCGAGGAATATCGAGAACTCTGGGACGAGTGTGACGTCTGGAGAGTAAAAGTAAGTTATTAGCGAGAGTGGAGTGGGTTCGACCACGCCACGAGGAATATCGAGTACTCTGGAGGAGTGAATCTGACCACACCTCTATGTTCTTATCGAGTGTTGAGTTTGTGTTAATTTATTGGAATGGATGTAATTTATTAGCGTGAAAGAAAGGGGTTGCTTATAATCCCGCCCCGAGGAATATCGTGAACTCTGGGATGAGTATGTGACGGCTTGAGTGTAAAAGTAAGTTATCAGCGAGAATGGAATGGGTTCAACCTCGCCCCGAGGAATATCGAGTACTCTGGGGGAGTGAATGTGACCAGATGTCTATGATTGTGGTGATGTATATATGGGTTCTATGTCTTGTTTCTATTCTGTATTTGACAACCTGAGGTACAAACGAGAGACTAGCATTCTCAAATATCAACGTTGTTTATATTTGAAATCAGAGCGTCAGTAACCAGATCGAGACGCTCAAATGGCTGAAGTTAAAAACAAAATATGCGCAAAAGGAGAGAAAAAGAGGGAAAACACACAGAGGACCGGCGATGAGCTCAGCTGTTCGTCGGCCCATAAATTTCCCACTTTATATATAACATGCTGCAATTTTTATACTTTGATTTTAGACATGACATGGCAGCACAAAAATAATTCGATGGGTTCTTGTTTTTGTTCACTCCTCCCTGGTAGTGGTGAACTACGAACAAATGTTATATTCCAACCAGATCCGAAGTTAATAACACGGATAATGGACTAAAATATTAAGACAGGTGAGCAGCTTATGCGCATGATGTAGTCTCGTTTATTTTTTTCTGCGACGTCGCTTAAACCATGATAATAATGTGAGATTTCTTTTTGCGGTCAGTGGGATGAAACCGTAGTTTGTTCGTTTCTCGTCATTTCGGTATGCTTGTCACAGAAATCCAACTACAAACGAAAGCGGAGGATGGTGAAATGCCAAAACATGTCTAATTGAACAACACAAAGACAATAGGCGGACCAAATGTTCAGTAAAGTCCAAATTACACAGTAAGATAATGATTTTTGAGATGATTTTCCCCTTTCCAGTTTCCTCTTTCGGATAATGATTATATTATTTAATCCTCTTTAAAAAGAAAGGCCTCATTTGCAACTAACGACGGATACAAATTCAACATGGCGATCGACATTCCATATTTTAAACCATACTTTATTAATTTATTAACAAATTTCACCGTGCTGTATAATCATGTTATGATGTGTTTTAATTGGAAAATGTCACCAAAATCCATTAAACTGGTGTAGCATTTTTTGCTATGGTGCTATGTTTCATTTCTCTTTGTTAGTTGTGAATGTGTAGAAAATAAAAAGAAGAAAAAGTAAGAAAATAATATTTTAAGTACAAGTGGTACAAAGAACCATAAATTAAAGCATATTTAATGTTTTATTTCTCAGGGGAAAAACACAATTAAATAAACATAGAGTCGTTTTATAAAATCATAACATTTTCCATTGAAAAGTGTATATTGTTTGCAAACATTTCATCATTAACAAGAAAGCTATAAAGATCATTTGATAGAATATCAGTAGACTGAAGAGAATACCGAGAAAGAGCCTGCTCTCAAAAGTTGATGAACTGGCCAATTGGGCAAAAATAAAGAAAACACTATTACCTTTTACTCGGTTTGTTATAATTATTACAATGTGTGTTTTATAGTGACCTGTCGTTTCATACCTTTTTGAAGTCGTGAGGAGCAGTCAAGAAAGTGGTAGTTTAGAAAAACACTTTTTTCATTTTTTTGCAAACGTTTCGAACTTTATTCGGGTCATCTCATGGCATAAAGAGTGGTTCTATTCTTGTGGTATTCAACACTTTTACACAACACCAATATGACACCACAAGAATAGCAACACACTTTATGCCATGAAGATGGCCCGAATAAAGGTCGAAACGTTGGCAAAAAAATGAAAAAAAGTGATTTTCTAAACTACCTCATTCTTGATCGCTCCTCCCGACTTCAACAAATTATAATTATTACACTTTTTTTTAATAAGTAACTTGAGAATATACGAATATTAATGAAATAAAAATCTATTGATTTTCCAAACTGATGAATGCGTAAAATGTAATGTTTTGTATAATTGTTCACTCGAGCACATGATTGAGTCACATTATAATGAAATTTTTATTTTTAAAATGAAACTAACGGTGTGCATAAATGTTGTCATTTTCAACACAAATTTATCACGTAACAAATTGAACATTTACAAAAACATTTGCACCATGGACCGAAAAAGACTGTATTGATAATCACGAAAGTCCAGGATGGAAGCTGAAAGAGGCAAGATGCTCAATCCTTCTCTATTCTATTATCACTCTTAATCATAGTAAATTGTTGCCAAATGAAACGTGAGTAATGTAAACTGGTCAAAAATGAATAGAGATATTTGTAATTTATTCTTATTCTATTAATTTTAATTAAACTTACTGATAAATTCTTTTTAGTTGGATAAAGAAAACTAGAAAATACAAACCAAAAACAAAAAATTTGTGAATCCTCATTTTTAATAACGGATTTACTTAAGAACAGAAAAACATGACAGGCCTACTCTAAGTTGGCACACAGATCATTATATGAACTCCAAATGTGGTCATTATTGAATCACCCCCCGGAGTTTCACTCTGGTTAACTGTAAGAATGTGTTAGCCAGTCTTGGTTCTTTGTAGGACCATTCTGATGCAGAGGATTCTATGTTTGACTTTGTTATTCGAAGTACACGATTCATGGTCTGTATATATTCTTGCACATCCTTCAATGGCCAGTTTGTTTGCTTGTTCATTACCCAGAATTTCTTTGTGACATCGAATGCAAAATTTTAGTGACAAATGTGATGTTCATGTGACAGTCAGATTACGATATACGGTTATTAATTACGGTATCTAGTTACATGTACATTCAGTATTATAAAGTCAGCAGAATTGGCGTTCTGGGCATTATAACGTCTGAACCAAAACATTTTCACATCTTCAACGGCAACTTCCGCATTTCATCCAAAAGACTATCACAAAAAACTACAAAACAGGGTAGGATAGTATGTTCTGGCGATTTAAAAAAAAATTTAACACATAAATTCACTAATTTCGTGGTCCGCTTGACCAATTAATATATTACAATTAATTAAGGTTTTTAGTTGAGATAAAAAAGTCAATGGCACGAGCGGGATTCGAACCCACGATCTTCGGCTAGATACGCCGCTGCTCTACCATTTGAGCTATCGTGACTTCGATCCACTCGGACACCAACTTCCCATCTCAACCGCACATTTTGAATTTTCCCTCGTTTTTGCCATTTTTCAAATGTCGTGTAATCGGATTGGATTCTCGGCGACAAATGAAATGCCGACGGAGAGCTTTAGTGAAGGTATACTTCATTTAAACGTATTAAATTCGCTAGTTTCATGGTCCGCTTGACCAATTAACATCTTTCAATTAATTAAGGTTTTTAGGTGAGATAAAAAAACATATCAATCGCAGAATCGTTAAAGAATCAAATAGATTACACGACATTTGAAAAATGGCAAAAACGAGGGAAAATTCAAAATGTGCGGTTGAGATGGGAAGTTGGTGTCCGAGTGGATCGAGGTCACGATCGCTCAAATGGTAGAGCAGCGGCGTATCTAGCCGAAGATCGTGGGTTCGAATCCCGCTCGCGCCATTGACTTTTTTATCTCAACTAAAAGCCTTAATTAATTTTAACACATAAATTTATACTATAGATTATTTTTAAATGAATACCCTGAAAACTCTTGAGTTTCATTGGCGAACAATATGTTGTTCAAGAATATCAAAAGTTTACTAATAATACAGCTATTTTTTCTTTTTTTTAATACTATTTATTGTTGCAGGCTTTGTTCTATATGACCTGGAGAGAATGGCAGAGGGAGAGAAATGGAGTGACAGACAGACCGAGGGTGAGAGAGAGAGAGAGATAAATTTGTAGGTATATAGATGAACAGAGGAAGGCAGGGGAGAGAGAGAGAGAGTGAGAGAGAGAGAGAAGAGAGAGAAGAGAGAGAGAGTGAAGAGAGAGTGCGAGAGAAAGAGGGAGAGAGTGGAAGATTGAGTGGACAAAGGAAGAGGCGATTAATGAGTGAGAGCACACCGAAAACAATTTTACGAACAATTTTTAAATTAATTAAGGTTTTTATTTGAGATAAAAAAATCTGTGTCACAAGCGGGATTCGAACCCACGACCTTCGACTAGATACCACTTGCCTGCTGCTCTACCACTTGAGCTATCGTGGCTAAGATCCATTCGGACACTAACTTCCCATCTCAACCTCACCTTTTGAATTTTCCATCCTTTTTGCCATTTTTCAACTGTCGTGTAATCTATTTGATTCTCGGCGAAATGCGAGGAAGGCAGGAGAGAGAGAGAGAGAGAGAGAGAGAGAGAGAGAGAGAGTGAGAGAGAGAAAGTGAGCTAGAGAGGGAGAATGCAAATCGCAAACGATCTTTCTTACAATTAACGAGGTCTTATCTCTCAGAATCATAGAGTGGGAGATAAGAGAAAAATAGGGTTCGTGCAAGTGAGAAAGAAATAACAAAGTACTACACACGCTGTGAAGGTGAATAATAAAATTGGGAAGAGAATTTTGATATAATTTGTACTTATTTTGAATAAAAATAACGAACAATTCAGCCTTATTATATTCAAAGTTTTCTGGAAGTAAGAATCTTATTTTTCTCTTTTTTTCTGTACGTCGGAGTTGAAAATAATTTTACGTGCTAATACATTGTTTATACTTACTGCATGAAATATTCAACATATTGAGCAAAATGTCTGTTGGTGGTTAGGTTTATTATTCCAATTCAGTTTTAGATAGGACAATGAGATCTAGCAAATTATTCATCAGCCATTATTTAGGAAAAATAAGTACAAAATTACAATTTTTTTAGTTGTTGTATACATAGGAGTAGATATTTGAAATCAGTTGTACTGAAAGGACAGATCTGTACAGAAGATAGCGCTAGCAACGGCAAGAATGGACCGCTGTTCGTCAAACTCTGAGGGGTTTGAAAGTTTGCTTTATCGGCCGAACAACCCCCTTTTAGTTCGTTCCCAACTTGACAGATGGAACCTCTGGAAACTCGGGTCGACTTTACAATTCTACTGCTTTCTGATAATTGATAACACACATTGATGTTTTTCACTACATTCTTTTTATGTTTCGTCCCTTTTTATCAAGAATTTTTGATGAGGTAGCAGGAGCAAGAATATTTTTTATAGCTTGGTTGCTGGTCTACTCCAAAATCCAAAACGAAATTTATGCATAGAAAAATTAAATAAGTGTAACGAATTCACGCATAAATGTAGTAAATGTGTATATTCCTCAAAAAATTAGATGTATACTCCTGAAAAAATTAAATCAACTACTGTTTTCATATTCATTACAAAAAATTTCAAATGTTACTAAAGTTAAATTTATAAATTAATTCTTTGGGTATTCGTTTGTGTTGTTAAAAATTGATTTGAAACCTAATAAATTTAGGGTAGATTAGAGTGCAGGGGTGAATTGGTATGGGGTTGACCCGACAGATCGAGCGGGAATCTGATTTCTGAACAAGGGAGATTTTCATGTATTTGTTCACTTTAATAATTATTTAAACACTAAATGAATATTATGTAAATAATAATTTAACACTATTTAAAGGTTTTTAGACAATTGGCCAAAATGCGACGGTGTTTTCATAGATTATTTTACATTGTAAAGAATTAGCACATTTAGCATGATTTTGTTTAAGAATTAAAATTTAATAAAATCTAACCTAAAAAACATCACAACCTACGAATTTAGACGGTCCCAGTGCCGGTCGAACATAAATAGTTAGTTTTAGAAGTTACACATTTGATTGTGCACACCTTGTTTGTTTATCAAAGTAAATATTCTCGTCTTCTATGGCACCATGGCCATGGTTTCACAGTTACATAGATAGCATCGTGAAGTAAAAATGGACAATAATTTGTATAAATTTAAATGGAGTAGCACAAGGGTCTCATGTAGGTTCCTTATTATTTACCATCTTTATTATTGACGTCCGATCTCACAATAATGAAATCTTATTTATCTATAAAAAATTAGTCTTCGATGTTATATTTTTATTTATCCTCTCCATTTCCACATTTAGTCTCTCTCTTTTTTCTGTTTAGTCTTTGTTTTTCCTAATCTTCCTGTTTCTGTGTATTTTTTTATTAATTCTTAATTTGTTTAATTATTATTTATTTTTATTATCCTACGACCACTATGGGGGATTTATACCGGGTGCCTAATCCTATATTCATGCAAAGGTTTTTCTTTCTTTTTTTTTTATTTTTTTTTTCTCACTTAATCTTTTTTTATATCGGTGTCGGTGTTTCAATTTGTCTCTTAGTTCGTTGTGTCTGTTTTTTTTGTGTTCATGAGTCCAAATTTTGCGCGATCAATAACTTGTTTATTTATTCATTACCTCATTCTCTCACTCTCTTCCCCCTCTTTCTCTCTCTTTCTCCTTCTCTCTCTATCTCTCTTTGTCGATATACATGTATTTCTTCCACTTTCCCCTCATTTCTCAGTCTATCTCTTTCTATATTCCTATCTCTCTCTCTCTCTCTCTCTCTCTCTCTCTCTCTCTCTCTCTCCCCTCCCTCATTCTCTCTGTCCCGCTTCCCTTCTCTCTCTCTATTTCTCATTCCCGATATACACGTATTTCTTCCACTTTCTCCTCATTTCTCAGTCTATCTTTCTTTAACTTCCTCTCTCTCTCTCTCTTTCTCCCTCCCTTCCTCTGTCTTTCTCTCTCTTCCTATCCCCCCTCTCTCGCTCACTCTCACAAACACACACTATCCCGCTTCCCGACTCTCTCTATCTCTCTTTGTATGTATTTCTTCCACTCTCTCCTCAATTCTCAGTCTATCTCTCTTTATCTCTCTCTCTCACTCTCTCTCTCCCTCCCTCCTTCTGTCTTTCTCTCTCTTCCTATCCTCTCTCTCTCGCTCACTCTCACTCTCACACACACACACACTCTCTATCCCGCTTCCCGTCTCTCTCTATCTCTCTTTGTAGGTGTTTCTTCCACTCTCTCCTCTTTTCTCAGTCTATCTCTCTTTATATTCCTCTCTCTTTCACACTCTCTCTCTCTCTCTCTCCCTTCATCTGTCTTTCTCTCTCTTCCTATCCTCTCTCTCTCGCTCATTCTCAACACACTCTCTATCCCGCTTCCCGTCTCTCTCTATCTCTCTTTGTATGTATTTCTTCTTCTATTTATTCTACATTTCATCCACTCTCGCTCTCTCTTAACTCTTTCTATCTATCTCCCGAACTCTCTTTCTTCCCTCCTGACTCTATCTATGTATAACAATGTTTTGCTTCTTTTTATAATTTCCATTTTGAGGAAAATGATGGTGAGGAAGATTCAGGACTACCTAACTGGAACATTGTTTACGTTTAATGAATCGAAAAAATAATGAATGTGACGTTTCCTTTATGTTTTTAATTTAATTCAATTATGTAAGGACAAAGCGTAATATAGTATATTAAAATATTTCAGCGTTATAAATATATTTTACTTATATTTATTGAATTATATGCAATCCTTCTTAAATAATAGTAAAACAATAAAATATGATTTGATATTCCCGTTTATTTTTTAGTACTCAGAAGAAATATTTTGGAAAATTGTAATGATTAGAAGTAACGGACAACAACTGGTTTTGAAGGAAGAAAAGTAAGGTAAATTATGGACAAAAGATGTCTAAGGAGTCTTAGATAATTTATTCGTAGTTGTTCATTCCCCTTTTGCAGTGCCTAGCATTTAACGCCGGCTTCATGCTGATCTGCATGGGACGAAGGGTCGATCCGGAGAGATAAGCTAAAAGGTTTTCAATGAATTTTCTTTTTCACCATTGTCTCGGACGAAATAATACCGAACAGGAAGACAAAGCGGCCTCCTCTTGTTACACGAGGGAAGTTTAGACAGGTAAGGCAAACTTAGGGCATACATATGCAAATGTCCTTTGGGATGCATTCAGTCGAACTTTGTTTCAACTATGGGAAAGTGTTTTTTTTTTGCAAACAAATAAACGTTTGGTTAAGATTCATTCGCAAAATAATGAGAAATAAAAAATTATTTTAATATAAACAACTGACAACAATAATATACAATATAACAAGACAACAATATAACAAAACTGATAATCAATAAAATAAAGGTTTTAGATAAATTTAGTTCGTAAAGTCACTTGTTTGCAAATTAAAATGTGACACAACATGAACAGTGACCAAATTAACCTATTTACCATTAATTTAATTAAAACTGTTCAAAAAAAATACGTTTATTGTAGTTAGAAAGTAATCACCTCGACAAGTGTTTGTTCGAGGAGTAAAAAACGACGAGGTGGGCCCAATATAAAGGGATGTGGAAAGGGGAAAAATGAGAAAAAGACTTAATTTACGATTCGAGGGTAAAGAAAGTCTTTATTGTACCGGCCCTAATTGGGCGAAAGGGCCTCGAGGGATCGACAATAATTAGCCTCCCTCCCCCGCAAATGCCCAACAATGACATTGTAATGTATACCTTCTGTACCTTGGAGTTTTTTTATTTTCTTTTTACTTCGTTATGTTCGTATTGCCGGCGTAACGTTTGTGTTAGATTATAGAGAAGAACTATAAAATAAATACAACAGGTATTACGTACACCCAGTCACAGATTGATATATTGATCTGTTAATAGTTCGTTAGAGAGAGGGAGGGAGAGAGAGAGAGAGAGAGAGAGAGAGAGAGAGAGAGAGAGAGAGAGAGGCAGTTAAATATTTTGAGAAAAAGTGAAAAAGATAATTTGCCTTTATTGAATATTTAGCATGGCGAACTAAGCATGGATAACTATGTTCAAGATATAAACAATAATTACAAACACACAAATATAAGGAGGAGAGAGAGTGAGAGAGAAAAAGAGAGAGGGTGAGAGAGAGAGGGAAAGGGAGTGTCAGAAAGGAAGAGGGAGAGAGAGAAAGACGGAGAGAGCGCGAGAGAGAGAGAGAGAGAGAGAGAGAGAGAGAGAGAGAGAGAGAGAGACAGACTGACAGACAAACAGACAGACAGACGGACAGACAGAAAGACAGACAGAGAGAGGAGAGAGAGAGAGAAGGATAGCGCGACAGAGAGAGAGAGAAGGATAGCGCGACAGAGAGAGAGAGAGAGAGAGAGAGAGAGAGAGAGAGAGACAGACAGACAGACAGACAGACAGACAGACAGACAGACAGACTGACAGACAGACAGACAGACAGAGGGACAGACAGACAGACAGACAGACTGACAGACAGACAGAGAGAGGAGAGAGAGAGAGAGAGAAGGATAGCGCGACAGAGAGAGAGAGAGAGAGAGTGAGAGACAGACAGACAGACTGACAGACAGACAGACAGAGGAGAGATAGAGAGAGAGAAGGATAGCGCGACAGAGAGAGGAGAGAGAGAGAAGGATAGCGCGACAGAGAGAGAGAGAGAGAGAGAGAGAGAGAGAGAGAGAGACAGAGAGACAGAGAGTGAGTGAAACAGATCGAAATAAAAATAGAGAAATAAGGAGATAGATGAAGAGGAATAAGCAAAATAAATTTATACTTACAAATAAAAAAATAAATTATGACAGAAAGAGAAAAAGAAAGAAATGAAGAAAGCAGCAAGGTAGTCGATTGCGATGAAAAAGCAAAAGTAATTTAAGCATAGTAGATGATGGGGTTTAGTCTGCGAGTTGGCGAACTCATGTTGAACCGGCACACGGGCACTACTGGGTCTGTCTTCACTCGCGGGATTTTTGTTTGAGTTATTCAAACGCGTTTTGGCATTACGCCATCTTCACGATGGCGACAGTTTTTTCACTGCAGATGGCGTAATGCGGAAACGCGTTTGAATAACAACAAAAATCCCGCGAGTGAAGACAGACCCAGTAGTGCTCGTGTGCCGGTTCAACATAATTTATGCATACCGAATGAAAAAGAAATAATGTAAGAGGGAGATGGTGTGAAAAATGAAATAAAGATATAAAAGAAAAGAGTGGTAGATTGAGACGAAATAGTAACATAAATTTAGACATGCAGAGCGAAAAAAATGAGAAAAGATTGCGAAGTCGAGAGTGGAGATAGAAGTACCTTGAGAAAGACAGAAAGCAAGAAGTTAAAGAAGAAAAACACACTGATTGAAAGAGAATAATTGAAGAGAGAGTTTGTGAGAGGAAGTGTGAGAGAAAGAGAGAGTTTAAGCGAGAGTATGAGGGATTAAAGATAGATATGATATCAATGTTAATGTGTTTTTCAATTAATTAAGGTTTTTATTTGGGATAAAAAAGTCAGTATCACGAGCGGGATTCGAACCCACGATCTTCCGCTAGATACGCCGCTGCTCTATCTAATATAGTTCACGTGGTAGAGAAGCGGCTTATCTAGCCGAAGATCGTGGGTTCGAATCCTTCTCGTGACCCTGTCTTTTTTTCTCAACTTAAAACCTTAATTAATTGTAAGATATTAATTGGTCAAGCGGACCACAAAAACTAGTGAAGTGAATTTTTTTATTATAACATGCATATGTCACGTGGTGAACTGCTTGTACGTTGTCGTGACCATTCAGCTTTTGAGGATCAGCTAATGTAGTTTTATAGATAGCTTCATCAACTGTATCGATTTTCTTGTCACCGCAGAGGTTTCTAGTACTGGCATACCAACGCCCAGTATGCTATTTTAAAATGGATGTTTTATCGGTTGGTCTCGCTCGCACAGCCCCGCCATAAGTCTACATGTGCGTCACTTGCTAGTAAATAAGACATTTTTTCAATTTGATGTTGAGAGTTTCTGCCATCCACCCGTAAATTTTTCTGAATTTGATTTTTAACATCTTCCTAATTATTGCCTGATTTTTCATCCGAAACATCATTTAGTTTAATTTTTCAACAAAAACACTTCCTCTCCTCAGACACACCCAAGACGAATATCAGTATACACCCTGTAAATGTTTTCATATGCATGATACGTACTTTATACCTGCACTAAGTAACCACGACCAAAATAAAGTATGGTGAAGTAAAAAAAGTCCCTACAAACAAGGGTCCGGGTTATGATCCAATTACCTCAAAAAATCGATTTCAACGTCCTCACAAGGCATTAGTACTAATTA
Organism: Cimex lectularius; assembly: GCF_000648675.2. Lineage (NCBI taxonomy): Eukaryota > Metazoa > Arthropoda > Insecta > Hemiptera > Cimicidae > Cimex > Cimex lectularius. Next base: position 1,146,087 of record NW_019394230.1, on the reverse strand, counting down.
CTATCTGAAGGTTCTAATGCTTTAAGACATGAGTTCAAAGGAACCCCACAAAGTCCTATAAGTACCTTAAAGGTTTGGACACCAATGATCCCGAAAAAATAAAAACGAAAAATAAAAATAAAAACTGGGTTGACAAAAGTTTTCCTTTGGATTAATTGTAACATGTGCTTATTTAACAAAACTAAGTAAACTTTTCTTATTACATAATCCTAGCCCCAACTCTTTTGGAAAAATGGGAAAAATAAAAAGTACTGCGTTGGCCGTATGATCAATGATTGCTGTACGATTAAGTATAAATATTTTTTAGTTTTTTAATGGTAATTTTGGTATTTCTTTGTGGTACACTTTGTTTGAAGAATCATTTCTATAATAATTAGGTAAATTGTTCATCATTTTTTTTTAAAGTAACACTATAAAATATTAGATTTCACAGTCAAATTAAGTATATAATTTTCTTTTTGAAGACCCCACGCCGCTTTTCAAGAAGGGCCCTTCTGGATGTGTTGCCGATTTAAATGGTCCTGGGGCCCTCGCTCTGAATGTAAAAATCCTAATTTGCATTCAGACGCGGGTTTTCTCTTCTCCTCGGAATTTATTGTGAAACTCCGATATCCCATTGCTCCTTCCCTTTTCCCCACATCCCTTATCGAATTATACGAGGGTGCGCTGGAGGGGAATAAGAGACTCCCACTCGGGGACTGACGGCCGATTTCCTTCCACTTCGAGAAAAAGGAAAATTCAATGTGGTAAACTTCAGCCGTCGAGAGAAGAAAAGTTGAAAAATGTGTTTGTAAGATGCCCGAATGGGGCGTTCTCCCTGAGGATCGAATGGTGTCGCAAGGATTTTATCCAGAATCCACGTATCTTTCTTTACATACATTCGAAAAAACTATGTAAAAACCGACGAGTTGAGTAACTTTCAGTTATAGGACATGTTACTTCATAGACAACATTGACACCGAAATTTCTTCATTCACTGGAGGTCTCGAGCCACTATCGCATTAATCGTCTTGGACGGTTTTCTTGTAGGATAGGACTAAACGCAGAATAGCTGTTAAACATAAAATATTAAATTCATTATGTTTAGTGGTCTGTTGACCGAATTACTTCTGTCAATTATTTATTCTTTTTATGTAAGGTGTTGGTTGAAATGAAAAAAATTAGTGTCACGAGCGGGATTCGAACCCACGACCTTCGCCTCAATACGCCGCTGCTCTGACCACTTGAGCTACTTCGATCCACTCGGACAGCAACTCGCCATTTAAACCCGCAACCTTTCGAATTTTCCCTCCTTTTTGCGATTTTTAAAATGTCGCGTAATCGGGATTCGATTCTCAGCGAATTATGAAGTGGCCACGGGGAGCTCTTAGTCAAGTGATATTTCTTTTACTTTTAAATCCATTATGTTTAGTGGTCTATTGACCAAATTACTTCTTTCAATTCGAACCGGGACTTTGATCCACTCGGACCCCAACTCACCATGTCAACGTGTAACCTTTCGAAGTTTCCCACTTTTAAAGCCGGGAACACACTTACCCGATGCTACGCCATGCGACGCTACCCGATGCTACCCGACGCCTTGCCACGTTTTGGTGGGGTGTGCACATCTATCCGACGCAAGCACACGTCGCGTACAGTCCACAGCGCTTATCACAATAATCACTATCACAATCGCAACGCATCGTTTGTTCTTAATGCACTATTTTAAGCAAAACCTTGTACAGCCATGTAATAAATTGTTCGTTAAATTTTATGAGCACAACCATCTAATAAATTGTTTGTTAAATTTAATTGTTTTAAATAGAGTTACTCCTAACCATCATAATTAAATTTATAAAAACTTATGCATTTTTGATCTCGTTTAATTTGGTTTACATTAAAATAACATATAATTAATGTAACGACAAAATTACATGTACTTAGTTTGAAATAAACTACAAAAAATATGAGTGTCCTGTTCTGATGCGACCCGACATTACAAAATGGTGTAATTTTACGAGGAAAACTATGAAATAAATTGTTAATTAAATTTTATGAGCAAAACCGTGTAATAAATCGTTCCAATTTTAGTATTTGTACCGCCGAAGCGAGTACAATAAATTGTTAGTAAAATTCATTATATCAAAAAATCGGATTCCGGTGTTTTGATTAATTTTCTACGAAACCATTAAAAATAATTTTTTAAATAAAAACTAATTAATTTTTAATCACAGTTAATTTGGTTTATATGAAAATAAGTATGTTGTAATTAATATAACGACAATAATACATGTAGTTTGAATAAATGAGTGTCCGGTTCTTTTGTCTTCCACTGTACTCGATGCAGGTTAGCAATTTAGCATAGCATAGCTGCCATAGCATCGGGCAAATGTGCACGGGGTGCATACAACCTTATGGAAAAATGGACTTTGGATTTGCGTCGGATAGCATCGGGTAGTGTCGCATGGTTTTGTATCGGGTAAGTGTGTTCGCGGCTTAAGCGTTTCAACAAAGTCAAAGACCTTCAATTAATTAAGGTTTTTAGTTGAGATAAAAAAGTCAGTGTCACGAGCGGGATTCGAACCCGATTTTATCTCAACTAAAAACCTTATTTAATTGAATGATATTAATTGGTCAAACGGATCACGAAAACTAGTGAATGTAATAAGTTAAAATGAAGTATACTTCACTAAAGCTCTCCGTAGTCATTTCATTTGTCGCCGAGAATTAAATATATTACACGACATTTGAAAACGGTAAAAAGGAGGGAAAATTCAAAAGGTGGGGTTGAGATGGGCAGTTAGTGTCCGAGTGGATCGAAGCCACGATAGCTCAAGTGGTAGAGTAGCGGCGTATCTAGCCGAAGGTCGTGGGTTCGAATCCCGCTCGTGACACTGACTTTTTTATCTCAACTAAAAACCTTAATTAATTGAATGACATTAATTTGTCAAGCGGACCACGAAAACTAGTGAATTTAAAAAGTCGAAGAACGTCCGACCTCCTCTTCGGAGAGTCAATTACTCCATTTAAAAAAAGACGGCAATAATTAATATCTATTGATAAGTTAACTTTTTGTTAATTTTTTAAAATAAAAAATGTTTTACGGTACGATCCGGATGATTGGTTACACGCGTTCAGCTCCGTGAAAATAATGGTTGGTTCCATAAAGACAAATTAATTCTCCTCTATCTTCCAAAGATCTAGACCACCATACTGATTTTTTTTTCAACGGAATCACTTAAAAAATCAAACTAGCAGTTCTCTTCTACATTAGCTGGAGATGAAATGAACCAAAACCATTATCTCTTAATCCTTTATAATCAACTCAGAGAAATTATTCAATGTTTACCCACATACCAAAGAATTGCATCGCCACTATTGCCGATATTGGGATAGTTCCATAATAGGATTTTCCTTTGTATGGACATCGCTGGTGCCAATTTTGTAAATTTAGTATGGTAGATGTGCAAAGGGGTAATGCAACCTTATGGAAAATCGGAGTTTGGATTTGCGTCGGGTAGCATCGGGTAGATGTGCACGGGGGTAATGCAACCTTATGGAAAATCGGAGTTTGGATTTGCGTCGGGTAGCATCGGGTAAGTGTGTTTCTGGCTTTAGCCATTTTTCAATTATTGTTGTACATACTAGGCAATGTATTTTTTTTTATAAATGTGTTAGGATTAGGATGTACAAATGTACAAACATGTAGAACCGGGATATGAAGGTTATTAAACGATAGAATGGGTATCAGAGCTGTGGTCAGTATAAGATATTTATCAATTGCCAAACTTTCGCTCTATATTTGACCTTCCTTAATACTAAGATATTTGGCTAAACACTAAACGCATACTTCATAAAACAATTGCACCAATACTTCTAAGAAAACTCTTATACTGAATCTCTTATTTCCCCATTTAGACTATATTCAGTTCTCTTTTCTGTAATATTACAACTATTAAAAATTCCTGCTTTGAACGTGTTTTAAATTCTTCTCTCAATATTAAGAACGCATATATGTGGGAAGAAGAAGGGAAGCAATGACGTCAACCCCGGACTGAAGTGACGTATGAAGGAGGGGAGTTGGCGGTTAGAAAGTTTGAGGAAAGTGAAAAAAGAAGAACGACGTAGTTTGCATTACTTTTTGTATTAAGACGATTAATTGTAATCTTTATGACGTTGTGTTAATTACAGTATCTCACTCCACGATTGCCTTCTCATTTTGAGCACCTATTAATTCCACAATTTGGGGGCCGCTCGGGGTTGGTTAGGGATCTGTATTTGCGGTGGTGGACGCCTTCACAAAATTCTGTTGGCTCTTTGCTACAAAAACTACGAATTCAAAGGAAGTTTTACAGAGTCTAAAATGCATACAGAAGACATTCGGAAACCCAAGAAGAATTATAACGGGCAAAGGAATAGCTTTTACCTCGAATGACTTTCAGAAATTCTGCACAGAAGAAAATATAAAACACGTACAAGTTACTACAGGAGTTCCACGAGGAAACGGCCAGGTAGAACGCCTGAACCAGATGATCATTGCTGTACTTACAAAATTTTCTTTGGGCAACCCAGATCAATGGTATAAACATGTTGGGAAAGTTCAGACGGCAATGAACAGTACTTTCCACCGCTCCACAGGAACAACGCCTTTTATGCTTTTGTTTGGAGTAGAAATGCGCTTGCCAGACGATCTACGACTTAAAACTCTAATCGAAGAGGAATATATCGAGTACTTCCAAAATTTCCGAGACGAGTTGAGAAACACGGCTAAGAGAAAGATAATGGACGTTCAGCGAGAGCAAAAACAAACCTACAATAAGAAGCGCAAAGAAGCCAAGCAGTATTCAGTTGGTGATTTGGTAGCAATTTCGCGTATCCAGTTTGCTACAGGTAAGAAGATCGGCAGAAAATTTCTCGGGCCTTACGCAATTACTGGAATTGGTGGACATAACCGCTATGACGTTCGAAGAGTTGGCGATCATGAGGGGCCGTATTCAACGTCAACATCTGCAGACATGGTCAAGCCATGGATTACTTCGGCTGACTGTGACGACCGGGTGTCATCCGGGGCGGATGACCTGTAGGATGGCCGAATGTGGGAAGAAGAAGGGAAGCAATGACGTCAACCCCGGACTGAAGTGACGTATGGCGGAGGGGAGTTGGCGGTTAGAAGGTTTGAGGACAGTGAAAAAAGAAGAACGACGTAGTTTGCATTACTTTTTGTATTAAGACGATTAATTGTAATCTTTATGACGTTGTGTAAATTACAGTATCTCACTCCACAATTGCCTTCTCATTTTGAGCACCTATTAATTCCACATATATAACTCCGTTTTATAACATATTGAATTTCACGAAATGATTATGATAATGTGGTGGGTACTAGGAAGTAGTGTTCATGTTCGCCAAGCACAGCTTCTTTTCTTTTTGTACTTTTACTACTACTTTCTTAGTTCAATACTCGATCCTTTTTTTAAGACGTACTAAGTCATTTATTGTCGCTGCATTTTCTTACCCTGGTATTCTTTGTATCCCTGGTTGTTTCCGCATTAGCCGAAAATTTCTGTCTGTCAAGATATCTTTACAAATTTTCTCTTTTAATATTTTGCATTTCAAAACCCCAAAGTACCTCTATTTTACCTTTTGTTTCAATAGCTAAATAATATCGTAAAATCGCGATCAATCAAATCCTGCCAATCTCGATCCTTTTAAATACAAAACATCTTTTTCCAAAGTTCTTTACTCACCATAGCCTGCACATACAAAAAAAAATAGCCGATAGATGTCAAAAATGCAAAATCTCTCAATGTTTTCGAAAACCGTCTGTTTAAGATAGTTTTCAAAAGAATGACCACTATATGTCTTTCTTAGTCAATACTCTGATATATAATCTTTTTGTTCTTTGATTACCTTTAAGTTTACATTTTTTAGTATGTGTACTAGCATAGGATACTGTTAGTTTTTTTTCTTTTCGCATATGTGCCAACATTTTTGTAGACTGCTTAAAATAAATTAACTTCAGGTTAAAAAAACATAACAAAAACCTCATTGGTCGAATGGTACCAAAAAGAATTACGAATATTCTGGATCAACCATTGATGAAAAAGCAAACGGTCCTTGGCAATGTTGGGATTGAGTCTCTCTCTCTCTCTCTCTCTCTCTCTCTCTCTCTCTCTCTCTCTCTCTCTCTCCATCTTTCTTTTCTACAGATTAAGGCATTTTGATGGTTCGAGGTATAATTTATTGGACATGGAAGATGTATAGATGTATTGTTAGCAATCGTAAAAATAAAAGGTCAAAGAAAATAAACTTGGATTTTCTCTTTATCCTATTGGAATATGATAATATGATAAAAAAATTACAAAAATTGAAAAATTGTCTATAAAAAAGTTAATTATATCAATCTGTAGACACATTTAATACTGTTCTGCTCTAATAATGATCTCAAAATAGGTCGAAAGCGTGACAGTATTTTGCTTTTTCATTAAGGCCAAACTGTGAGTCAGAGAAACGTAGTCGATACTCTACTACTTAAAAAAGAAGAATTAAACAACCGAAGATGAGATGATGTATCGACCTGCTTGTTGAAAAACTTGAATAAAAGATTCTTCAGTGAGGTCAGAACAGAAACTACAACACTTTAAGTTTTTGCCGAGGTTTCGACGATTATATCGTCATCATCAGGGCATATTTATTTTAGCAAAATATCGCAGTTAGAAAAAAGATTTCATTAAAATGTTCGTTTCTGTTGTGACCTCACTGAAGGTCCTTTTGTTCAAGTTAATTAAACAACTGTTTAAATTATTTTAACGAACTACATACAAAAATTAAATTTTCACCCAAAGTGGAAGAAACAAAATTTCAATTGTTTAGATTGAAAAAATAAATTGCTTCTTCACCTAGGACCGAAAGAAACCTACCGAATTCTCCTGACTCAAAAATAATAAAAAAAATTCTTAAATTTTTTTCAAGGATTCTGGTTCTGAGAGTGAGTCCCCCAATATTCCATATCCTCTCCCAACTGCGGACCGAGTGCGATGCCTAGGAATGTAGTTTGGAGTTTATTTATTAGATACTTTTACATACATTTTGTAAAAAAGTGAATACAAGGGGAATTGTCTAGGACATTATAAATCCTTGTGGCAGAGGGGTTAAGTATATTTAAAATTTTTGCTGATTTGGCCTAGAGAAATGAGAACAGAAGTGAAAATTATTATAAAAACCACTTGCAGAAAGAATAAATTAATAAATAGGGAAGTTACAAATAATTACATATATTATAAATTATAAATCATTGACTACATAGTTTGATAAACAACACATTTACTTTAATAATAGCTAATTTCATAAATAAATTAATAAATAAGCAAGTTAATAAATACTTACTAATTATTAAATTCACTAATTTCCTGGTCCGCTTGACCAATTATTATATTACAATTAATTAAGGTTTTTAGTTGAGATAAAAAAGTCAATGGCACGAGCGGGATTCGAACCCACGATCTTCGTTCGGCTAGATACGCCGCTGCTCTACCACTTGAGCTATCGTGACCTCGATCCACTCGGACACCAACTTTCTATCTGAACCCCACTTTTGTTTAGTTTTCCATCGTTTTTGCCATTTCTCCGTGGCCATTTCATTTGTCGTCGAGAATCCAATCCGATTACACGACATTTGAAAAATGGCAAAAACGGGGGAAAACTCAAAAAAGGTGGGGTTGAGATAGAAAGTTGGTGTCCGAGTGGATCGAAGTCACGATGGCTCAAGTGGTAGAGTAGCGGCGTATCAAGCCGAAGAACGTGGGTTCAAATCCCGCTCGTGCCATTGACTTTTTTATCTCAACTAAAAACCTTAATTAATTGTAATTACTATTTATTATAAACTAAAATCATTGAATAGACTTGTACAATACATAGGCAAACATTTTCTATTTTGGTAAATAAATAAATACATATATAAAGAAGTAAAATTGAACAATTTAATAAATAATTTAGTAAATCCTCAAATATAACTGATACGTCAAGAAGTGATTTTTCATGCCTGCCTTTAGCTTGATTTTGAATTTAGACCGTTTCTTAATTTTATTGGTATTGTCATAAATATTAAAAACTAATTTACCAGTTGTTTGGACAAACACATAGATGGTTAATGACAAAACTAACTGTACTCTTTCCCACAAAACCTAGATCCCCGATTTTCCCACTGCTAAATTGAGTTTACTACGTTAGATTTTAATTAATTTTATTTTGTGTTCAAAAGCCACAATTCCCAGGGGTTATTTGGCCGGTTTGCTTTCATTTCTTTCCACTTAAAAGTCTGAAATCGGGCAATCTTGCCGGTTGAAAAGGAGCCTATCAAGATTGGGTTTTCGGTTAAGCGTTTTATGAAAAGAAGCTTGTTCTTTTGACCGCTGGAATGAGCCCCTCGACCCTTAATAACCAAGCTAGAAATATTTTAAACGAACTCTCAAACCACCCTGCTTTGCAAAATTGTTAATATTATAACAATCCATAACCCGAAAACCGGGGAGATTAATATAAAATAAAGTATTTCTCTTGTCTTGGAAATTCGAACTAATTAACTTAAGCGTAAAAAATATCTTAACACAAACCAAATGCTGTACTTAGGATAACATATATTTCATTACAATGGAGATAATCCATAATTAAAATTAATCAAAAGTCAAATAAACCTTCTCATCTTCTCTGATATTATCTCCCCATAAGTCTCCTCTCATCCACAAACTTCTAGAAAAATTCCTTCTCCAAAAATTATTGCCCATATTTTGTTTTAACTATTATTTGGAGATCGTGAGATGCGGTCTGGTGTGACGTAGGTTTTAGAAAAAATTGTCTTTATCGTGCCAACGTTTCGATCTTTACAATTAATTAAGGTTTTTAGTTGAGATGAAAAAAAGTTAATGGCACGAGAGGGATTCGAACCCACGACCTTCGGCTAGATACGCCGCTGCTCTACCACCTGAGCTATCGTGACCTCGATCCACTCGGACATCAACT